>NC_029790.2:1934320-1936736 GCF_000816755.2 Arachis ipaensis | reverse complement strand
AGGAGAACAACGTTTTTTTTAATAACGTAAATAATAAATTAAAAAATAAAAATTAATTTTAATTTTTTAAAAATTAAATTTTAAATTAATTAAAGAGAAATGCTAGGGGCCAGCAATTTTAGTGTTTTGTAATCATCAATTGGTTATCAATAGTGTTTTTAATGGTGTGAGATTACATCTAATGGTTGGAGATCACTCCCTTTTGTTTTAATGATTAAATACTGGTCAAAAAACACAAAAATTGTTGGCCCCTAGACTTTTCCTTAATTAAATATAATTTTTGTTAGTAGACCTGAAATGAAATCCGTTATTTATGTTGTTAGTATCTCTCATTATTCATTTAGTAGTATATATTTATCCGAAAATGTTTGATAACAAAAAAAATCAGTCAAAAACAGTTATAATTTGCTTTATTTAGTATTTATTAATTGTTGCGATAATTAATGAATGCTAAATAAGACACGTTGTAACTGTTTTATTTTTTTGTCTCTCTAACATTACCCATATTTATACAATGATGTGTATTTATTATTTAAGTTAGCATACCCTCTCTTTTAGTTTTGGGTAGCTGTCTCTCTCTCTTAAATAATTGTCAAAAAGAGTAAGATATTGACGTATCATTATTGTTAAAAAAATTTGGAAATTAATTTTTTTTAATTAATAACAATAAGCTAACATTTTTCTTAAAGCACAAAATCTGTTATCATATAAGAAAACATATTTGATAATTATTAAAATAATCATATGCTGCTACGAACAATTGGATTATTCAACTATTATAAATTCAATTTTAATAATTAATTAATTAACGAAAAAACTGTGATATAACGGGTATAAATAATTACAAATATATTATAATACACAAATACTGACACAGACACGGGATACGATACGGCACGAAATACGTTGATACACAAATTTTAAAATCTTATAAAATACAAAAATATGTATATATATAAAATATAAAATATTTTTTAGATAAATTATAATAATATTTTATTAATATTAAAATTTAAATTATTTTTTATTATATAATTATATAAAGTATTTAAAATATTTTTTATTTTAATATATAATAATATATATTATTTCTAAATTTATTTCAAGAATACATATTTAGAATAAGGTTGAATATATTGACACGTATAATAATATTTAAGTATGACCAAACGTTTTCGGAATTTTTTTTCATTAAGACAAAATCAAACGCGCGTATTAAGTGCGCAAATTAATTTTATTATGGAGGCAACGTTAGTGTAGGACGCGGATATGGAGAGGATGTGAGCTTTACCGGGCTGTGGTGTCAGGGACACAGTAATCAGATCTTGCGAGTTGCTGATGGGAACTCGGACCCTCCGATTTCTTGTAAATTAAAAAAAATTTCTCATAAGCACAAATCGGACCCAGGGACTAGTATAACCAAATAAAAAAAAAACCAACAAAGGAAACGGACCATCCGTTTTGGTGAGGACATGTCGCACAGTCCGATTTGTTCTAGGTGAATTTCGTATACTACACGTAAAACGGACCCTTCGATTTGCTTACAAAATTTTCAAAACAAAGAACTCGGAAGGTCCGATTTCTTCCTATCAAAGCTGAGTCAAAAGCTGTCCCACATTTCGGTGTAGCATCCCCTCATTTCATAACTCGGCACAATACCTGCCCCTCCTCCATAACCAAAAAAATTAGCCTATCAAGTAAATGTTATATTTAAAATATGTCGAATACTTCTTTAGCGAAATGTTCATAATTCATAAGATTTGAAAGACATGTTCTCCATTATTAGTGAATTATAATTACTAATTGCCAGTGATGAGTTGCACGTAGTAAGCATGAAGATTAATTGATTGAGAAAAACCAAATCCTTGTTGTTTTTCCCTTCATTTAAGTTGTCTAAAGAATCATTCTATATGTAGACAATTATTTCCATCCATACAAAATTCATCTGGTTATTAATGATTCTTAAGAACTAGCTAGCACAAGCATTGATAATGCACATACATCACTTGTTGACTAAGGACCATAATAATAAATCTCAATTTCAATCTCAATCTGGCAGGTGAAGTGTCACAAATTTTATCTTCATTGCCCTTATAATGCTGCCAATGATGCTCCCATGAAAGGCCAGTATCAAAATTAAAGAAGAATGGGTCCAAATTCATCATGCCATGCAGTATCTCTAAAGGGCTACCTTTACCCTACAAACAAATTCAATCCCTTTTTCATTGCCTACTAACTAACAATCAAAGATTGCTACCTTGTCAAGGATTGGGAACCATTAACCATGGGAATGCACCCAATAATTGGATTCAATAATTATATACAATTATGTTAGGTATATATAAACAATTAATTGCTAATTAGTCACTGTATATAAACATATATATTTGATATCTTATAAAAAAAAATTATTATA
>NC_029790.2:1933091-1934183 GCF_000816755.2 Arachis ipaensis | reverse complement strand
TGTTAGTTAATATATATAAGAATTAAGTACGATTTTGGTTCTTAAAGTATAAATCGAAAATTTTCATCGTCTCTAACTTTTTTTCATACAAAATCGTCTTTAAGATTTAGCTTAATTTAAAAATTGTTCTTCAAATCAAAATATCCTTCTCCAACAACCCTTTTTCAACAAACTTTCTTCACCAAAATACTCAGTTTCGTTTCTTTTTCTTCTTCTTTATCACAGTATCAGCAACAACAACAATAGAATCAGAAGCAGAATCAATGTAATAAAAAAAAAAACAGAAAAATGAACAATGTAATTAACAAATCAACAAATATCAAAGAATCAGAAACAAAAAAATCAACAATGTAATAAACACGAAACAGAAGCAGAAATCAGTACCAAAGAATCAACAATCTGCATTTCAAATATCAATGAATCAACAAAATTAAAGGAAAAAAAAAAGAATTGGAACCTATGGAACAACAGTGAGCATGCGAGGAGCAGCGGCAAGCGAGCGAAGAGTAGCGGCGAGCAACGAGCGAGTGAGGAGCAAGAGCAGAAACAGCGAGCAGCGCACGACGTCCTCCCTCGCCAATCTACTGGTGTCGACGTCAGACACTAGCACAGGAGCAGAAACGGCAACGCGGTGTGCAATGTCTGTCCTCTCTCACCGGCGTCGTTACCACCTTCCTCTTCCGCTTCTTCTTTTTCATGGTTCTCTACTTCTCTTTCTCTCTCTCAACTTCAAACATACACTCTCTTTTATGTTTTTTTTTTTATTTTATAATTTTTTGTTAGGGATAATTTGGTCTAAAATTTTAAAATTTAAGTAAAAAGAATAATTTTAAAACTAAGTTAAATCTTAAGAACGATTTTGTATGCAAAAAAAGATTGATAGTGAAAAAATTTTCGGTCTAAACCTTAGAAACCAAAATCGTATTTAACTCTGTACATAAATATAAAAAATGTTTGAGAAAAAATAAAAACTAACTAAAATAAGTTTAAAATTATTTTATTTTATATTCATTGATTATCTCTAAAATATATACATAATATTAGATATAATAAATATATAATTTTAAATATTATATACACAAAATACACAAA
>NC_029790.2:1925824-1930799 GCF_000816755.2 Arachis ipaensis | reverse complement strand
GTGTGTATCTAATATTTTTTAATAATATATTCCTCATAGTTATTATTGAATCGCACGCGGTTTTCATGCTGAGCCAATTAATAATAAATCGTCTATAGAAAATGAAGTTATCAACCTAGAATAATAATCTCACAATCATTTATGTATACCTTTTTGTTCATAGAATTTCACAATAACAATAATAATAACAATTTTCTTCTATTCGTATTTGAAAATTGATCAGAGGACAGTTAAAAGTTTGATTTGATGATTTCAATAGTTGAAATCTTTTATTAGATTCCTCGATCGGGTCTTTCTCTTCACAATCTGGCAAATTAAAGGAGAAGGGTACAACCTTGGTCCTGTTGTACTTGGTGATATTGTTATAGATATTGTCGTTAATGTCATGGGATTTAATTTCTCAACTACACTAATTATATCTATATATCTACTACTATTTTCCTTCATTACTGCAAAATATTAATGATAGTATGGGACATCATAATATGCATTATGGACCACCTACAAATATTCAAAACTTGAATATATATACTTTCTTGTTTAGGCAAAGATAATATACGGTACCAAAGTTTAAATGAAAAATAATACTAAAGAACTGACTATCAAATTATATGTTGAACATAATGATAATTTAAGGTATACTTATTAATTCAAAATAATTAAATAAAGGCGTCGACAGCTAGAATAGAAGTATATATATTATGGTTAATTAAAGCTTTAGCTTCCTCGTCTAATTTTTCTCCCTTTAAATCTTAGTAAATTAAAAAAATATATATATAAAGTACTAATATACTATTTGCTAATTTATTGTCAATAATAATTAATTATTATATTTTAAACACATGTATAAAGAGACACATCCAGAAAATATATATATAAAGACACTTTCATTAGACACAGCCATAAAAAAGACATTTTTGTTAGACACATCCACAAAGACACTTACGTTAAATACAGTCATAAACAAGAGTTGGCAGAAGTTGGCAGAAACACTGTTGGTAATGTAGCGGGATTGATAATACAATAATAAACAAAAAATACCTGCTTTGATCACTACACATTAGGCCTACATATCTATTTGGAGCTTTATAGATTTGAAAGAACACTGAAGTTTGCTCTCGGAGATCCTCTGAAGCCAAAGCTAACAAACCAAATGGTCCAATTATGCCACTTCTTGATCCATCTTCTTTTTTGCTACATAGTATTTGTGGATCAACACCCTTTGGATCTAACCATTCTGCACTTTCTACTTCGGATATTTCAAATACCACTTCTACATCAACCTTCACAGTGATGAGAAGGTTCAAAAATAATGATAATTTTGTTATGATGATTTATTATAAAATTTGTCTTTTAAAGAAATATTAGATTATGGTAAAAACTCAGTTACAGTCAATTTTATGTGAAGTTAATAATTGAGAGCCATTGATTTGATTAAATTTTTATCTAACGAGTTATAAACTTCACGTGAAGTTTACTGTACCTGAGTTTCCACCTTAGATTATTTATCTATATAGAAAAATTAATCTAAAAGTTTTAAGAATACTTAGGGATTTAGTTTATCAAATAACGATAAAACTAATGTGTCAATCTTTTAACAGAATTCGATGCGACACTAATTTATCTATTAAAATAAAGTGAATGCTATGGTGCCTAAAAAGTGGTTACCCCTTGCTAAAAAAATACTAAGCCCGGCGGGGAAGCCCGCCCCGCCCCGCCAAAGCCCGCCAAAACCAGCGGTTTAAGCGGTGCGGGTTAAGCGGGCTTTTGTTATTTGGCGGTCCCAATTTTCCAGCCCGGCCCGCCTTTTTGACAGGTTACGCGGGCCAGCCCGGCAGGTTTAGGCCCGTTTGCCATCCCTACTTGCACGAAATGTGAATTTACGAACGAGTCACTCGCACCTGCGTCCTCCCTCACTCTGGCATCAGTTGCCGTTGCATCCTCTGTCTCCACCATTGCTGTCCCTGCACGCCGTGCCGAACATGCTGTCCACGAACCCACTGTCCGCATTACGTTTCTGCGATCGCCGCGCCGCATCCCCTCTACCGCTGTTGTCTTCGTTGTCACGTCGTTCCCCCTTCACCACCGTCATCTTCACCGCCCCACGTGCAACCCCCTCCTCGTGGAGCTAGCTGTTGTGCCGCGCCGTTAGTTGCGATGCTCAGAATGCATGCGGTGGTTCGCGTCTGCGCCGCTGCCGCAGCCTCCACCCCGACGATCCTCTGGGCAGTGCCGGTGCCCTCCGCAACCAAACTCCGTTGCCACAACGCGTGCTTTGCATGCGCAATTTTCTCCTCCGCAGGACCACTGTGGCACCCTCTCCCTTGCGATATACATTACCACCGTCTACCGCAGGCGCTCCCTCTATCGGTTTTCACATTTTCAATCGCGATAAAAGACACCTCCACTAAAAGGCACATGTATAAGAAGACACATTAAGAAAACACATTCACAAAGACATTTCTATTGGACACAGTTATAAAAAAAAAACCATAGCCATAAAAAAGACACGACCCAATAAAAAAAACACTTCCATTAGAAATTTGGTGCAGCGGTGACCGTGACCTTCGGGAGCAGCCACAATGGTGGTACTAAGGACATTGGTAGTTAAAAAAATAGGAGGAAGTGGTAAAATATAATTTTGAATTATGATAAATTTGAGTAATTGAGGTGTATTTTTTTATTTGATGGGCTTTAGAGTCTAGCCTAACAAAAATTGACAGGAGTTGGTAGAATCCTTTTTAGTTACGTAGCAGGATTGAAAAGTTTACATAGGCTGCTACGCATAATTATTTTTTGGGTTTTGTTAGGTAAACAATAATTTTTGTGAACAATGTGAAAAATGGGTTTTAGAATTGGCCGAATAAAATAAAAAAAACACTCTACTTTCAAATTATCCCCTAAACTCTAATATTAAGATAACCATCCGCACACCTAATAAATTGAACATCCACACATTATTAACTGTGTATGAATAAACCAAATCAAAAGAAATAACCATCCAATTAAAAATAATAAACATAATCATCTGCATATTTATTAAATTAAATATGTAACATATCCATTATTCACATTGTTTAATATTTTCATTGTCTACCTATACTACTTTTCCTTATTTTTTATTACATAAAAACTCAATTAATTGTGTAAAACTACAGAAGAATTCAGTTCAACTATATACTCTCTTAGAGAACACTAATAAAAAAAATTGATTACGTTAGAAAGAGATTTATATTTTTTTAATTTAATAAGAGAATGATTTTTTATTAAATAATTTAATAGATTTAACTAAATTATTATTTAATAATTATCAACCATTAAATTCACATAAAAACTATTGTATTTGAGTTTTTCACTATGATAAAAACACTTTCCTAGAACGGGGGAAAATAATTTTAAAAAAATGAAGTCAGTTGACTTTGTGAGTAGTGAGTAATTGTCGAGAGGCTAAATTGATTAAGACTGATATTGATCGATAACGATGTGAAGTTTTTCACTCACTTTATGCTTGGATGGTTTTCAGTTTTCACTCAACACAACTTCTTCATATATATATTCACTTTGCTCCTTTTCATTGAACTATATAAAAGATATTCTCACTATTTGGTCATGCCATATGCCCTGTTAATTTATCATTATTTTCCGAGCTTTCACAACAATTTTTTTTTTAAATATAATATTTTGTACCACAAGTTCTTATTATACTCATAATCAATAAAAAAAATGTCATTAAATAAAAATGTGAGTTATTAGTCATTCTTACTTTGACAGATATTTCTCTTATTAATTGTCTCTATACTTTATATTTTATGAACAACATTAACACCAAATAAAACCTATAATTGATCAAACCATATCATTGTAGAACCTTTTTTTTCCAATATTGGATTATTAGAATTTATTAGGAGTGAATTTTTCAAAAATGAATCCATAATATTATAATATCCTTTAAATATCAATCTTAAATCAAAATATCATCTTTATTTACAAAAAATATACAACATTATTATATAACTTGATGATAATTTAAAATAGAACTGATTTTTATGTAAAAAAAAATATTAAATTATCAATTAATAATTTTTTTTAGTAGCTAAGGATCTTTTGTATTTAGTGAGAGGTTTTTGATTCAACATCCACTTAAAAGATATTTTTATATAAGTATATAATATAAACATATATAAAGTATGGGTTGGTCGGGTAGAGTTGAAGCTCAACCCACACCCTACCCGACCCGCACGAGAACCCTACCCGCACCCTACCCTACCCGCTGCGGATCGGGTTAGATACTCGTGGGTATGGTACATATTGCCACCCCTAATCACCCGTGTCACAAAAAAATTATCCTATCATTGTGACTTAATATATATGAACAGTTTTTTTTTGTTTAATTAAAAAAATGATTTGAAACCTGCGCATGCAACCCTTTTTCTTGCATGTTGGATCATGATCAGTGGCAGTTTTCGTGGCTAGTTAAAGGGTACAATTTGGCAAATTTGTACATATGCACATTGATTGTTTCCTCCTATAGGAAAATTCCACAAATATAGTATATGCTATGCTATGTATCCTTCAACAAGTTACGATGATGTTGATCTATGTTTTGTACAAGAACACAACTGTAGGAAAATGACTAGTATATATAAGATAATAAGATCCAATTTAATCATGGCTTGAATTGGAAAATAACCTTCTTGGTAAAAACACTTCACCCCACATACGATTTACTATAAAGGAACCATTCTTTTCTTTGTCCAGGCAGATCAACAGACACAAGAAAGCACAATCTATCTTTGCATGCTCACAAGCTTATTTATTGTTATTCGTTGTGTAATTCAGTGTTACGGTTTTGGAATAATATAATTTTTTTATGAGAAATGTTAGGAATTAGTATTATTACTAATAGAAAATAAATACAAAATTGTTTAGTGTTAACTTAATTAAAAAATAAATTCAAAAAAAATATTAATTACTT
>NC_029790.2:1900227-1923008 GCF_000816755.2 Arachis ipaensis | reverse complement strand
TTTATATATTGATTAATTAAACTTGTACTACGAGTCTTGGACTACGGATAAGGTGATTGGTATGACTTTGTCCTTGAAAAAGGAGTTCCGAAATATTTTTGAGTTGTAACGAATGACTATCCTCTCCATCATTAGTGGCTCTTGGATTCTTCCTCGGTAGGTACTTTTAAGATTAATTGTGATGCTAGCTATCATAGCAATGATGTTCGGGTTAGTTTTTTGCAGAGATTAGAAGGGAATGTATCAATGAGGCTGTCTGGGAACAATTGAGAGTCATAGTATTATGCAAATAGAGTTGTTTGCTATTTGAAGAGACTTTCTTTTATCCTAAACTCGAGGCAAAGAGAGTTGTGTGAAAGCCTTTACTTTTGTTAATAATTTACAGGATTGCTCTAGTTTTATTGATCTTTTGGTATTAAAAATCCAAAATATCATGTCTTAGAAATGACGTGCTGATCTCCGGTTGATCTTGAAAGATACAAACGCAATAACAGACATCATGATAAAGACTGCAATGAGAACTCTTTCGCCTCAGGTGAAACTTCCGTTGCCTTAAAAGGAGTTTGAAAGTAGTATATATTCAACAAAACTGCCTTTCTTAAGTAGTTTTTTATTTGTTTTTTTTTTTTTTGTTATTGTTTGTTTTTTTTTCAATCACAATTCGATTACAAATTGTCTTGTTTAAAGTTAGAACAACAAAACATATTTTTTGAAAAATTAATTCCTAATAATTAGTAGTCACTTGTCAGTACCATATATTTTAGTTTGTTAGATGCTTTAACGTGTTTGTGTCTGCATGTCACTGTCTACATTGCATAGAATTAATTGTTCATTCCTACAGCAAATATATATATATAAAATAAATGAGAGAACAGTCACGGTAGAAGGCTCGTCATTTCAATCAAATTTAAAAGACGTGATGCATGCATATGCATGCTGTATTAGATCTCCAAGTTTTGATCTTTTAATTTTCAGTTTTTCATTCACACACGATGAAAAGAAAACCAGTTTTAAGAATATGAATAGAAATGATTAAATTATTCATGTAAAATAAAAGTATTATGATTTGCAAATTATTTTAAAATATTATTTAAATACATAAATTTGCATGAGTGACAACTGAAATATATTTATGACAAAATATAGTTATATGGTCTAAGAAAACTGACAATTCAACAATTTCTTTCAATATCAAAATTTTAATTTTAACGTTTTGGCCATATTTTTCATATAAGAATTGGGTAATTATTTTTCTTTGATTTAGTCACAACTCATAATAGATAATAAGTCAAAATAATAATAATACAAAGTTACAAACTAAAAAAGAAAAAGAAGAAGAAGAAAGGAGGCAAATACCCATATTTGTTAGAGAATACAGTTTCTGTACATTAGTCATTAACTTGATGACTATCTCACACGTGGTCGTTAAGTGTCTATGTATGCAAACTTGGACAAATCAGTCCTTGAAGAATTTAAAAAAATCTTAAAACATTCTTTGAAAAAATTTTAAAATTTTAAAATAATCTCTTCAAATGTTTTTAATCTTTTTTAAAAACTAACTAACATCTTATCATATATTTATTAATTAAAATAATAAAATATTATTAAAAATATATAATAAATAAAGGATATAAAAAATAATAAAATATATATTAAAAGATAATTTTATTTATTAATACTAAAATGTCGTAAGAAATAATATTATTTAATTATTAACTAACAATACCTACATGGAAGTAATATAGAAATCATAATAATAACAACTAATTTAAGATGTCATTATATTATGAAGACCATTATTATATACCTAAATTTTTAAGATATTGACACTAAATAAATTTAGAAATATATTTTTAATTATAAAAAATCTATTTTTTTGACATAATTGTTAACTATAGTAGTACACACATGTAAGTCTAATTTGTGCAACATTATAATTAGTGAATTTCAAAACTTTCTGAGACGTAAATGGAATACTTGGATTTCCCAAGACATTTATTCTTTAAGTGTTGCAAAGTATTCAGAGTTTTACATTATGATTTTGTAAATCATTCACATTGACTTGGTTTTCGCATTGTATGTAAGTTCTAGACTGATGCATTCATAAGCATTTGCACAAATATTCTCAATTGTTAATGTAAAAAATTTAATATTAATAAGAATTTTTCTATTTCTTGAAACAACACTAAACCCTAAACCCTAAACCCTAAACCCTAATATTAAAACAATGAAAATTTTTTAAAAACTATTTTATACTTCAATCTAGGAATTAATTTGTCTATATCAAACACGTAGAATTATCATTCTACCTCAATCACTTTTAGTTACTAATAAAGAGAGACTATCTAACGAAAATAAATATAAGAAGTGCATCTAAATAACCGTTTAATTAAATAATTAATATTGTCTAAATTAGGTTCCAAAATTTTAGAATGAGAATTAGAAAATATAAATATGATTTTTGGACTCAATAGATTTTTCTGAGTCAGAAAATATATTTTTCGCGAAAAATCGAGTAAAATCGCGAATTGACAGCCGAATCGATTGACATTGTTCACGAGTTTGGCCTATGCATCATACAAGGCAGTTTATTGGTATGACCCAACAAGCAGTGACATTGAGTCTGGATTGCACATTCTGAGAGGGGATGCAGGAATCAATGAGATGCGAGAGAACAAGTTGAGGAATTCAACCACTGATGAGTTTTACATTTTCTTCGACCACCCCATGGATGAGCCACAGATAGTAGAAGAAGATACTGCTGCAGAAACGGGGGCGGAAGAATTTGATGATCACATTGATGTTGATAGCATCATGAGGGAGTTTCAGTCATCACCATCTACAGAAGATGATGGAATGATAGTGGGGAGGACGAACTGTATAAACCTCCTCTGACTGTCTTTGAAACTATTTCTGATGATGATTATTCTAGCTGTGATGAGAAAAATGATGGTATGAAGAGAAAAAGAACTCTGAAAGGAAAGGAGAAGGTTCTGCCAAAGAGTAAAGTCAATGTCAAAGAAAGGAGAGGGGCAGAGTCAAGTAGAAGTAAAAAATGCGCTAGACCAAGGAATGTAAGTGGAGTGATGCCAAAGGAACCAGAACAACTGCGAAGTCCAAAGGAAGTGGGTCTACAGTAAAGCCCAGAAAGACCAGGCCTGTTGCCAAGCCCAAAGGAACTGGACCAAATGTAAATTTCCAAAGAACTAGGCTTACTGTACATGCTGAAGAAGCTGTGCCTACTGTGCAGCCCAATGATAGGCCTCCAATCAGCCTCTATGTTAATGAGGAGGATTCAGATGATGATGACCCCGTTTATGAGTATGAATCAGAGGATCTTCACACACCAGTGTCTTCAGAGGATGAGGGAGACAAGCATGAATTTTCAGTTTTTAATGATGAGTATGGGTTTGGAGAGGGTAGATTTGAGATTGAAACCAAGTTTGCAACCATTAATGGGTTCAAAGAAGTGTTAAGAGATATGTTCATTTTTGAAGGAAAGGAACTTGTCTGAATAAAAAATGATAAGAAAAGGGTGAGGGTTGGCTGCAGTGATAAAGACTGTCTATGACTGGCACATCTATCCTACAACAAGACACTGTTATACTTCCAGATAAAGACTTATAAGCCAGAGCATACATGTGTTAGAAATTTGGGTAGTAATGCTGCTGATCAACACTGGATCAGTAAGAAAGTGGAGAAGAGAATGGCAAGTCAACCTCATATGACAACTAATGAGACAATCGACTTCCTTAGAGAAGAGTTTCATTTGGTGGTGCATTCGAAGATGGTTTACAAGGCAATGAAAGAGGCTAAAGAGAGGATAATAGAAAACGAAAAAGAACAGTATGGCAAGCTCAGGGACTATGGCATGGAGATAATTAAGAGTAATCCCGAGTCGACAGCAAGAGTTGATGTGAAACCTATCCCTCAATCCCTCCCTGTCTTTGACAAAATATATATCTGCTTCGAGGAGTGTAAGTAGGGGTGGAAATAAGTCAGATCAGGCTTTACTCTTAACAGGTCTAGCCTATCATGTAGTTACTTGGCCTGAGGCTGGCCTGCAGCCTGTTATAGACTCTTTATAAAATATTATGTCTGGCCTGTTATTCAGCCTGATTTGGTCTGAAACCTATTAAAAATTTTGATAAATTTTTCTTTTATAAAAGTAAAAATATTATTTAAAAAAATTATTTATTAATAAAAATATTTATATGTAATATGTCATATTTAATATTTACAAAAATTTTTAATCTTTTAAAGTATTTAAAATATATAAAAATATTTATAATAAAATATAATAAATTTAAAATATCTCATAATTTTATTAATAATAAAAAATTATTTATATATTTAGTTATGTTTTAACAGATTTAGGTAGGCCTGACAGGCCAATAAAACTAATTAGTACCGTTCTTCAATCTGGAGCAAATTTTCGGAGAATCACCAAATTAGACACATTGCAGTTTCATCCAACTATTGACAAAATAGTATCTTACCTTGAAGAATGGACAACCGAAAAACATTCTATTAGGGTTAGTTACTGTTCTAGACTTGTAAAGAATGGCATATACGCCATAGAAGCACTTTGGTGCAATCCCATCTCGATCACATCCTCTTGGCATGGCGCATGAAGATCCTGCTCCAGGTCTTGTGCATGAAGAATCTCCTTCACTCGTCATGGACGATCGCACTATCAACGGTAATGGGTTCGAATAGGGCTCAGTGATGGCAACGACGTCGTTTTGGGGGCATAAGGACCAATTTGTCCATTAACAATTTATTCCCCATCCACATCAACAGCCAAAACGGATAGCTCAGTTTCCACCCTTCCAGATCAGCATTCTCCGTTGCCGTTTTGAGCCCCAACTTGACGGAGGGGTATAATTGTTACGCATTTTATAAAGTAAAAAATTTAAATGTATTTTTCAATCCTGAGGGACGAAAATGTCGGCTTCTAAAAATGTCAAAAACCTATTTGTCTTTTACTCTAAAATATTCTATATAGTATTCCCTGCTTTACTATCACATTACCTTTTGACATCTACTTCATTTAATAAGAGGTTAATATGAAAATGAGATTAAATAAAAGTTAAACACCAAGAATATTGTGATAATTTCACACTTGTTCTCCTTGAATAAAATTCTAATCTGATGATCCATTGATCATTTTTGCATTCCTCTGTTTAGTTATGAGTGTATGACTTGTGCCATTATACATGTACAAACTTTTGTGCAAAACAATTAAAATCAACCACAATATAGTTAGTTAACTATTTAAATTAGCTGTGGAAGCTCAATTTATGCGTAACTCCTATAAAAATAATGATAACTTCCATTACTCTATTCATCACAGCAAGGGGGAAGAGTAGAAGATGAACAAGAGAAAGAAAACCACACATGGAATTCAGTTCAACCATGCTCATAAGTACAGCCACTACAAGCTCTACATGCCACATTCAACTGTCACTAAAACAGAGATCATAACTCAGACAAAGATATACATTGACAGATAAAAAATATTAAATTTTCTACCACAATGGCAGCGACATTCAATCAGCTAAGAGTGCATCTGGTAACTTCAACATAATCCGCCACCATGTCTGAGATTTCTATTAGTATCTTCCCTGATGGTTTGACATTTGATTATCTTGGTGAGATATTAAAATTAAAATTTTTATCATATATAAATTGAGTTTAATTTTAATGTGTTGACAGTTTAAAAGTTTTTATAGAGTCATCTAATTACATCTATTTTTTGAATCACTATTCACGTGATCAATATTAAAAATAATTATTTTTACTAATGCGACATTACATAATTAAATACACGTATAAAATCGTTTTACATTAACAATATATTAAAACTAAATCCATAAAAATTTTAATATTTTGATTTAAAAGTAATTAAATTTTTATATTTTTTAACTTTAGAAAAGTTTAATAATCCCCAGGTGACCTACCTATTTGCTTTTAGTCTTGCTTGATTGGCCCATTTCAAAAGTTAAAGGCGCTATCCATCCACGTGGCATGTGGCATTAACATGAACCAAAAAACTTGTGGTTTGTGAACTTGTGTTGCACCCTTTTTCCCTCTCCCACAATGTTCTTTTAGCGGGTAATGTGGTCTTGCATCACAATGTGCACTATGTTGTTTGGCTTTGATCTAATTTGGTTTATTTGTATCTGACTCTTCTTCAACGAACACTAGGATGTACTATATTTTGCTTCTTTCTTCGAATTCCAAAGGGTTTGATTTGTTTTTTTTAACTGAATTTCATTCTGAGTGAACAATGTCATCCGCTTACATGTGACTCCGTTTGGGAAACTCCGAAAGTTACTTCTTTTAACTTTTGATTTATAAAAAATTATATTAATAGTGTTTGGTACAATTTTTTAGATAAACTTTTAATTTTTTAAAAAGTTATTTAAGAACTTTTGAAGAAATTAAAAAATATGACATGCACAACTTTAAAACAAAGACTTCTATAATAACTTTGTTAGTTAACTATTTAAATTAGCTGTGGAAGCTCAATTTATGCGTAACTCCTATAAAAATAATGATAACTTCCATTACTCTATTCATCACAGCAAGGGGGAAGAGTAGAAGATGAACAAGAGAAAGAAAACCACACATGGAATTCAGTTCAACCATGCTCATAAGTACAGCCACTACAAGCTCTACATGCCACATTCAACTGTCACTAAAACAGAGATCATAACTCAGACAAAGATATACATTGACAGATAAAAAATATTAAATTTTCTACCACAATGGCAGCGACATTCAATCAGCTAAGAGTGCATCTGGTAACTTCAACATAATCCGCCACCATGTCTGAGATTTCTATTAGTATCTTCCCTGATGGTTTGACATTTGATTATCTTGGTGAGATATTAAAATTAAAATTTTTATCATATATAAATTGAGTTTAATTTTAATGTGTTAACAGTTTAAAAGTTTTTATAGAGTCATCTAATTACATCTATTTTTTGAATCACTATTCACGTGATCAATATTAAAAATAATTATTTTTACTAATGCGACATTACATAATTAAATACACGTATAAAATCGTTTTACATTAACAATATATTAAAACTAAATCCATAAAAATTTTAATATTTTGATTTAAAAGTAATTAAATTTTTATATTTTTTAACTTTAGAAAAGTTTAATAATCCCCAGGTGACCTACCTATTTGCTTTTAGTCTTGCTTGATTGGCCCATTTCAAAAGTTAAAGGCGCTATCCATCCACGTGGCATGTGGCATTAACATGAACCAAAAAACTTGTGGTTTGTGAACTTGTGTTGCACCCTTTTTCCCTCTCCCACAATGTTCTTTTAGCGGGTAATGTGGTCTTGCATCACAATGTGCACTATGTTGTTTGGCTTTGATCTAATTTGGTTTATTTGTATCTGACTCTTCTTCAACGAACACTAGGATGTACTATATTTTGCTTCTTTCTTCGAATTCCAAAGGGTTTGATTTGTTTTTTTTAACTGAATTTCATTCTGAGTGAACAATGTCATCCGCTTACATGTGACTCCGTTTGGGAAACTCCGAAAGTTACTTCTTTTAACTTTTGATTTATAAAAAATTATATTAATAGTGTTTGGTACAATTTTTTAGATAAACTTTTAATTTTTTAAAAAGTTATTTAAGAACTTTTGAAGAAATTAAAAAATATGACATGCACAACTTTAAAACAAAGACTTCTATAATAACTTTTTAAATACAAAATAACTTATTTAAAAGTTGTTATTAGTAAAAATCCTTATATTTTAAGCTCCTTTTTCAAAAGAACTTATTTAAAAAATTTAGCCAAACTGACCCTTAAGGGACTTGTTATTTATTAGGGCAAATTGTACAAACAAATAAAGTAAAGTTTAAAATTATCTAATTACAACATTTACATAATAATTATATTTTGATACTGAACTTATTTTATATAATTTATTATAAGATAGGATGTAGAAATTTTAAAATTTATACATAAACTGTTATAGAATATCGCGATTTAAACTTAAATTGAATTATGAATAAACCATTAAAAACTGAAAAAGATTTACATGAAAAAAAAAAGAAAAAACAGAAAACGTTGAAAGGTGTCACAGTTTATTCACATTCATTGTTTCATTCTATGAAGCATTGGAAATTGTTCTTGCCTGGTTATTCCGAGGTATAGCTCGTCCTCTGATAAGGTCGGCGGACTCCTAGAGTGAACCAAGATATATGTCGGCGGCGGATGAACAGCGAGGGTGAGTACCTGCAAAGGCACTCCGACGCTCAAGTTAGTGTCAAGTGGATAATAGATCTTAATTTGGAAAAGTGACGTACCTTTCTCGGCTTTTCCTGTCTGCTTTATATTAGTGTAAATGGTCGGCCGTTTTCCTTAGGTTGTAACGCCCAGGAAGAGGATTAATTGTAAATCCGACGTTATTGATTAATGGTTGTTTATGGCCATTATGAAATCATCGGTTATGATCGGATCTTAGGCGTTACCGAGCTATAACTTGTGACCGATGCTTACTGGTCATATCAGAAACTAAACTATAGACATAGATCATACTTATTTCCAACACCATAACACTACATAGTAATCCTCCTAATAATAACCCCATCTTCCTCCTATATATAGAAAATAATGAAATTGAAAATTCTACAGCAATAACAACAACAACATTCATTAATTCATATTAATTATGCATCTTATCTAAATATGCACATGCAACTGCTACAATGCTAAAAGGCACATCAAAACCTTATGTTTAGATAATGTGAGATAAAGGGGGTAACCTTCGAGTGAATTGAAGTATAAAAGTATAAAACTCACCGGTCAAAAAAGACCAACTCATCAAACAAATATCAAATTTTTCACATTTTAAAGGGTGAACTAATAATTGATTCTACTGTTCTAAAATGACATATATACACTTTTAATTTCAAATCACAACTTCAACCTATATAATGCTGTAATGAACCAAGAATGTCCATGAAAAAAAAAAAAAGCTACTCAGAAGCCAATTTTTGATTTGGGGCAGTCTTAGATGCAAGCAGAAATAAGCAAAAAATCAAACTTAAGTCAAAGAAGAGAACATTAGAATGTAGTCTTTTTACGCACCTTTTTGAAACCTTCACAACTACTTTTCGGATCAACGAAATTGCCTACCCCTCTCTTAGTATAATGCTTCTGAATAGCATTATACCTTGCAGCTGTCGGTCTCACCCCATTCATAATGGCCTTCTGGAAGATGATCTCTGCCTCCTCTATCTCTGCAAACTTGAGAAGGCCTATGAGCCTACACCAGATGTTCGGAGATATAAAGCCCTTACTGGCTAGCATTTCCAAAAAAGCATCTCTGCTTTTTTCCAACCTGTCTTGAGATGTATAGACATGAAACATCAATCCCATATTGTAGAAAGACCTCGTAAATGATTTAGGAAGAAGATCGAAAACTTTCTCTGCTTCATTCAATTTTTTTAACCTAACAAAACTCTTTAATGCAGCTTTGGACAGAGAAGGAGGTGAAGATGGAGAGATAGCTTTACAGGCCTCCCATATTCGCTTCACATAATTTCTGTTCCTCAATTTTGTATGACATCACAATAGTGAAGCGAATATGGAAGGCCTGTAAGGCTATCTCTCCATCTTCACCTCCTTCCCTGTCCAAAGCTGCATTAAAGAGTTTTGTTAGGTTAAAAAAATTGAATGAACCAAAGGAGGTTTGCGATCTTCTTCCTAAATCATTTACGAGGTCTTCCTACAGCATGAGATTGATGTTTCATGTCTATACATCTCAAGATAGGTTAGAAAAAAGCAGAGATGCTTTTTTGAAAATGCTAGCCAGTAAAGGCTTTATACCTCCGAACATCTGGTGTAGGCTCTAGACCTTCTTCTCAAGTTTGCAGAGATAGAGGAGACGGAGATCATCTTTTGTTTCACATCATTTCTGTTCCTCAATTTTGTATAACATCGCAGTAGTTGAAAGGCAATGGACCGAAATTGAATTAATTGGAGTAAGCTAATGCCAACATGAAAAGGAGTTACTTGTAGAAGAAAACCCTCCACCTCCCTCAATAGCTTTGTTGCTTCTACCCTAGTCCAAACATAATATGTTCCTGTATTTCCTCTAGACAAATACGGAAAAAGGTTTGTTGCTGTGAATGATTCTGTGACTCTTGACCATAGTTCTGTTAGGGTGGATAATTCTGTGACGCTTGACCATAGTTCCTTCCATCCCCTTGCATAGGCCCCCTATTATTGTAGGAGGGATTTCCCTGATGGTTTGACATTTGATTATCTTGGTGAGGACGTCTTCCTGTGTTTCTTCCATATTGTATCGGTGGAGGCCTAGGGATAATTGTTCCATTGATGTACTTATCTCCTATTTATCATGAAACCACACAACAAAAGTCACAGAAATCATGTTACAAACAGAAAGGCATCAATATATCGAAATGATTATAAAATGATGCTACTAAGTCAAAATGGTAAAAATCAGCTTATTTTGCCATAAGTAAAACCATCACTAGGTTGGTTCAAGTAGTTTGAAATTTATTTCCTAAAGCTAGACCATTATTATATACCTAACTTTTTAAGATATTGACACTAAATAAATTTAGAAAAATATTTTTAATTAAAAAAAATCTATTTTTTTGGCATAATTGTTAACTATAGTAGTACAAACATTGTAAGTCTAATTTGTGCAACACTATAATTAGTGAATTCCAAAACTTTTTCGAGACGTAAACGGAATACTTGGATTTACCAAGATATTTATTTTTTAAGTGTTGCAAAGTATTCAGAGTTTTACATTAGAATTTTGTAAATCATTCACATTGACTTTGTAGTTGACCAAAACTTATAAATTTGACTTTATAAATGACTTGGTTTTCGCTAGGGGTGTGCATGGGCCGGGTGAAACCGGGTTTGATGTGACCCAGACCCGACCCGAAATATATATCGGGCCTATTTATTAGACCCGAACCCGACCCTAGATCCGATGAAACCTATACACTTTCGGGCCACGATTATACCGGGTAAAAACCGGGTGAAAACCGGGCCGTTAACATTATATTACCTTGATACATTCTTATAAGTTAGCATATGAAAATATCAAAATTTTCAAGACTCCAACCATTATTTGACATGGTAAAATTCACTTAGAAAAATATAACAAGAACCAACTCTTCTCTAAAATTAAAGCATAACCATAATCAATACTAATATTGTCTAATAACACCAAATATTTAAATCAATACAAATAACACAATATTATGCATTAGTCTAAAATCTTATGTATTTTAAACATAAAACATTAACTTATAGTCTTATAATAACTAATAACACAAAATATTAAAGTTTATAATACTTAAATTCCACATAAAAATAGCCATCATCCATCACTAATAATACAAAATATTAATTGTGTATGATGACCGGGCCACCGGGCCGATTTCGGGTGACCCGAGCCATGGCCCGGACCCGACCCGAAATAATGACCGGGTCTATTTTTAAGACCCTTACCCGGCCCTAGACCCGGTGAAATCACACCAAAATAGACCCTAAAGTGTTCGGGGCCGGGCCGGGTCTTCGAGCCGGGCCGGGCCATGCACACCCCTAGTTTTCGCATTGCATGCAAGTTCTAAACTGATGCATTCATAAGCATTTGCACAAATATTCTCAATTGTTAATGTAAAAAATTTAATGTTAATGAGATTTTTTCTATCTCTTGAAATAACACTAACTCATTATCTTCTTTATCATTATTTATTAAACAATGACCATAGAATATGATATTGCAAATTAAATTAAATTAATATTTTACTTGGTAAAAAATAAATGAGTTTATTTATTTTAAATTATTCTTTTTTTTAAATTAATGCTTTTTTCAATCTAGGAATTAATTTGTCTATATCAAATACGTAGAATTATCGTTCTACCTCAATCACTGTTAGTTACTAATAAAGAGAGACTATCTAACGAAAATAAATATAAGAAGCGCATCTAAATAACCGTTTAATTAAATAATTAATATTGCCCAAATTAGGTTCCAAAATTTTAGAATGAAAATTAAAAAATATAAATATAATTTTTGGACTCAATAGATTTTTCTGAGTCAGAAAATATATTTTCCGCAAAAAACGAGTAAAACCGTGAACTGGCAGCTAAACCGGTTGACATTGTTCACGGGTTTGGCCTATGCATCATACAAGGCAGTTTATTGGTATGACCCAACAAGCAGTGACATTGAGCCCGGACCGCACATTCTGAGAGGGGATGCAGGAATCAATGAGATGCGAGAGAACAAGCTGAGGAATTCAACCACTGATGAGTTTTACATTTTCTTCGACCACCTCGTGGATGAGCCACAGATAGTGGAAGAAGATACTGCTTTAGAAACGGGGGCAGAAGAATTTGATGATCACATTGTTGTTGATAGCATCATGAGGGAGTTTCAATCATCACCATCTACAGAAGATGATGGGAATGATAGTGGGGAAGACGGACTGTATAAACCTCCTCCGACTGTCTCTGAAACTATTTCTGATGATGATTATTCTAGCTGTGATGAGAAAAATGATGGTATGAAGAGAAAAAAAAACTCTGAAAGGAAATGAGAAGGTTCTGCCAAAGAGTAAAGTCAATGTCAAAGAAGGAAGAGGGGCAGAGTCAAGTAGAAGTAAAAAATGCGCTAGACCAAATAGTGTAAGTGGAGTGAAGCCAAAGGAACCAGAACAACTGCGAAGTCCAAAGGAAGTGGGCCTATAGTAAAGTCCAGAAAGACCAGGCCCATTGCCAAGTCCAAAGGAACTGGACCAAATGTAAATTTCCAAAGAACTAGACCTACTGTACATGCTGAAGAAGCTGTGTCTACTGTGCAGCCCAATGATAGGCCTCCAATCAGCCTCTATGTTAATGAGGAGGATTCAGATGATGATGACCCCGTTTATGAGTATGAATCAGAGGATCTTCACACACCAGTGTCTTTAGAGGATGAGGGAGAAAAGCATGAATTTTCAGTTTTTAATGATGAGTATGAGTTTGGAGAGGGTAGATTTGAGATTGAAACCAAGTTTGTAACCATTGATGGGTTCAAAGAAGTGTTAAGAGATATCATTTTTTAAGGAAAGGAACTTGTCTGAATAAAAAATTATAAGGAATGGGTGAGGGTTGGCTGCAGTGATAAAGACTGTCCATGACTGACACAAAGCATACATGTGTTAGAAATTTGGGTAGTAATGCTGCTGATCAACACTAGATCAGTAAGAAAGTGGAGAAGAGAATGGCAAGTCAACCTCATATGACAACTAATAAGACAATCGACTTTCTTAGAGAAGAGTTTCATTTGGTGGTGCATTCGAAGATGGTTTACAGGGCAATGAAAGAGACCAAAGAGAGGATAATAGAAAACGAAAAAGAATAGTATGGCAAGCTCAGGGACTATGGCATGGAGATAATTAAGAGTAATCCCGAGTCGACAGCAAGAGTTGATGTGAAACCTATCCCTCAATCCCTCCCTGTCTTTGACAAAATATATATCTGCTTCGAGGGGTGTAAGTAGGGGTGGAAACAGGCCATGTCAGTCTTTGCTCTTAACAGGTCTGGTCTGTCATGTAGTTACTTGGCTTGAGACTGGCCTGCAGCCTGTTATAAGCTCTTTATAAAATACTATGTCTGGCCTGTTATTCAGCCTGGCCTGGTCTGAAACCTATTAAAAGTTCTGATAAAAATTTTTTTATAAAAGTAAAAATATTATTTAAAAAAATTATTTATTAATAAAAATATTTATATGTAATATGTCATATTTAATATTTACAAAAATTTTTAATCTTTTAAAGTATTTAAAATATATAAAAATATTTATAATAAAATATAATAAATTTAAAATATCTCATAATTTTATTAATAATAAAAAATTATTTATATATTTAATTATATTTTAACAGGTCCAGGCAGGTCTGACAGGCCAATAAAGCTAATTAGTACCGTTCTTCAACCTGGAACAAATTTTCGGAGAATCACCCAATTAGACACATTGCAGTCTCATTCAACTATTGACAAAATAGTATCTTACCTTGAAGAATGGACAACCGAGAAACATTCTATTAGGGTTAGTTGCTGTTCTAGACTTGTAAAGAATGACATATACGCCATAGAAGCACTTTGGTGCAATCCTATGATGCATAGACACTGACACGGACACGGGACACGACACGATACGGGACACGCTGACACGCGAATTTTAAAATCTTACATGACACGGGGACGCGCATACATATAAAATATAAAGTGTTTTTTAGATAAATCGTATGGATATTTTGATATTTTATTAATATTAAAATATAAATTAAAATTTTTAATTATTTTTAATGTCTTATTTTAATTATATCAAGTATTTAAAATATTTTTTATTTTAATAAATAATAATATATACTATATCTAAATTTATTTTAAAAATATATGTTAAGAATAAGACAAGACACGCTGACACGTGATGGTATTTAGGTGTGTCCAGGTGTGTCCGGAAATAAATTTTTTATTTTTTATCAAGACACGGTTGCACACAACAGACACGCGTGTCGGACGAGTGTCGGTGAGTGTCATGTCCGAAATATGTCCGACACGCGGACACGGTAACTCAACGAAGTGTCCGTGCTTCATAGGTGCAATCCCATCTCGATCACATCCTCTTGGCATGGCGCATGAAGATCCTGCTCCAGGTCTTGTGCATGAATAACCCCCTTCACTCGTCATGGACGATCGCACTATCAACGGTCATGGTTCGAATAGGGCTCAGTGATGGCAACGGCGTCGTTTTGGGGGCATAAAGACCAATTTGTCCATTAACAATTTATTCCCCATCCACCCCTCCAGGTTAGCATTCTCTTGAACCCCAACTTGATAGAGGGGTATAATTGTTACGCATTTTATAAAGTGAAAAATTTATATGTATTTTTCAATCCTGAGAGACGAAAATGTCGGCTTCTAAAAAGGTCAAAAACCTATTTGTCTTTTACTCTAAAATATTCTATATAGTATTCCCTGCTTTACTATCACATTACCTTTTGACATCTACTTCATTTAATAAGAGGTTAATATGAAACTGAGATTAAATAAAAGTTAAACACCAAGAATATTGTGATAATTTCACACTTGTTCTCCTTGAATAAAATTCTAATCTGATGATCCATTTTTGCATTCCTCTGTTTAGTTATGAGTGAATGACTTGTGCCATTATACATGTACAAACTTTTGTGCAAAACAATTAAAATCAACCACAATATAGTTAGTTAACTATTTAAATTAGCTGTGAAAGCTCAATTTATGCGTAACTCCTGTAAAAATAATGATAACTTCCATTACTCTATTCATCACAGCAAGGGGGAAGAGTAGAAGATGAACAAAAGAAAGAAAACCACACATGGAATTCAGTTCAACCATGCTCATAAGTACACAGCCACTACAAGCTCTACATGCCACATTCAACTGTCACTAAAACAGAGATCATAACTCAGACAAAGATATACATTGACAGATAAAAAATATTAAATTTTCTACCACAATGGTAATTAGGGATGGTAAAACTTCCCGAGACGCGGGCATCTCTGCGGGAACTGCCCCGAATAGGGATCCGATTGTGAGAAATTTCTTCCGTGGGGATGGGGATAGGGGATAAAATTCCTCCGAAGCAGGTGCGGGGACCCGAGCGGGGATCCCCGACCCGTCCCCGCTATTCCCCGAAATTTATGAATTTCCTGAATTATCCTTAATAGTTTATTTCTCATATATGTTTTTTAGTCATTTCTCATACACACATATATAGAAACCCAAAACTCCTAATCTTTATTTCCATGACCCTTCTTCAATTCAGAGATCCATAACGCTGTCCATACTCCATCCAACCTCTCTGCAGCCACCCCATCGCCATCCTTCTAACCGCTTCGTCACACCTCACCGTGCCATCACCCTTATCGCGTCGTAATTTCTATTTGTGGCGTTCCTTTTCGTAACTCTGTCGTCGTGTCCATTCTCCTCTCTGTTGCCGCGTCTCCCACCTCGTCCACTGCTTTGTCCTTTGGCTTGTTGTTGCATCCTCCCATTGCGTCATTTCGAAAGAAGTCACCATCGTGTCATTTAGACTTTTTGTATAAAATCTTGCAGTTTTTGTATAAGATATATACTTGTAACTCTATTCATATGGAAATTAATAATTAGTTAGAACTATTATATAGATGGAAAATGGGATCCCTGCGGGGAATGGAGCCCCATGGGAAATGAGGATGGGGAACAATATTCCCCCACGGCAAGGAATGGGGACAGGGATGGGGAGCAGGGAGACATCCCCTCTCCCGTCCTACCCCATTGACATCCCTAATGGCAGCGACATTCAATCAGCTAAGAGTGCATATGGTAACTTCAACATAATCCGCCATCATGTCTGAGATTTCTGTTAGTATCTTCGCTGCAAGGAGACAAAAAATAATAATAAATGTAATCTTTTCATGAATTGCTTGGCTCGCCAATCAAATTTTCAAAGACTAAAATATAAAACTAAATGTTCTAAAAAAAGGAAAAGCATTAGCTATTCTAAAACCGTTCTCTATAGTAACTAGTCCTATCCAGAAATAGGAACTTTAGTACTTTACTATATCCTTCTTTATTTTGTTCTACCATACCTCTCCAATAAAATTGCCATGGCCAGGGGTTTGACATTTGATTATCTTGGTGAGATATTAAAATTAAAATTTTTATCATATATAAATTGAGTTTAATTTTAATGTGTTAACAGTTTAAAAGTTTTTATAGAGTCATCTAATTACATCTATTTTTTGAATCACTATTCACGTGATCAATATTAAAAATAATTATTTTTACTAATGCGACATTACATAATTAAATACACGTATAAAATCGTTTTACATTAACAATATATTAAAACTAAATCCATAAAAATTTTAATATTTTGATTTAAAAGTAATTAAATTTTTATATTTTTTAATTTTAGAAAAGTTTAATAATCCCCAGGTGACCTACCTATTTGCTTTTAGTCTTGCTTGATTGGCCCATTTCAAAAGTTAAAGGCGCTATCCATCCACGTGGCATGTGGCATTAACATGAACCAAAAAACTTGTGGTTTGTGAACTTGTGTTGTACCCTTTTTCCCTCTCCCACAATGTTCTTTTAGCGGGTAATGTGGTCTTGCATCACAATGTGCACTATGTTGTTTGGCTTTGATCTAATTTGGTTTATTTGTATCTGACTCTTCTTCAACGAACACTAGGATGTACTATATTTTGCTTCTTTCTTCGAATTCCAAAGGGTTTGATTTGTTTTTTTTAACTGAATTTCATTCTGAGTGAACAATGTCATCCGCTTACATGTGACTCCGAAAGTTACTTCTTTTAACTTTTGACTTATAAAAAATTATATTAATAGTGTTTGGTACAATTTTTTAAATAAACTTTTAATTTTTTAAATAAACTTTTAATTTTTTAAAATATTATTTAAGAGTTTTTGAAGAAATTAAAAAATGTGACTTCTCCTATTTTCAAAAGTTATTTTATCACTCCTATTTAATGCACAACTTTAAAACAAAGACTTCTATAATAACTTTCTAAACACAAAATAACTTATTTAAAAGTTGTTATTAGTAAAAATTCTTATATTTTAAGCTCCTTTTTCAAAAAAACTTATTTAAAAAATTTAGCCAAACTAACCCTTAAAGAACTTGTTATTTATTAGGGCAAATTGTACAAACAAATAAAGTAAAGTTTAAAAGTATCTAATTACAACATTTACATAATAATTATATTTTGATACTGAACTTATTTTATATAACTTATTATAAGATAGGATGTAGAAATTTTAAAATTTATACATAAACTGTTATAGAATATCGCGATTTAAACTTAAATTGAATTATGAATAAACCATTAAAAACTGAAAAAGATTTACATGAAAAAAAAAAACAAAAAACAAAAAACAAAAAACGTTGAAAGGTGTCACAATTTATTCACATTCATTGTTTCATTCTATGAAGCATTGGAAACTAAACTATAGACATAGATCATACTTATTTCCAACACCATAACACTACATAGTAATCCTCCTAATAATAACCCCATCTTCCTCCTATATATAGAAAATAATGAAATTGAAAATTCTACAGCAATAACAACAACAACATTCATTAATTCATATTAATTATGCATCTTATCTAAATATACACATGCAACTGCTACAGTGCTAAAAGGCACATCAAAACCTTATGTTTAGATAATGTGAGATAAAGGGGGTAACCTTCGAGTGAATTGAAGTATAAAAGTATATAACTCACCGGTCAAAAAAGACCAACTCATCAAACAAATATCAAAATTTTCACATTTCAAAGGGTGAACTAATAATTGATTCTACTGTTCTAAAATGACATATATACACTTTTAATTTCAAATCACAACTTCAACCTATATAATGCTGTAATGAACCAAGAATGTCCATGAAAAAAAAGCTACTCAGAAGCCAATTTTTGATTTGGGGCAGTCTTAGATGCAAGCAGAAATAAGCAAAAAAATCAAACTTAAGTCAAAGAAGAAAACATTAGAATGTAGTCTTTTTACACAACTTTTTGGAACCTTCACAGAATGTAGTCTTTTTACACAACTTTTTGGAACCTTCACAACTACTTTTCGGATCAACGAAATTGCCTATCTCCTCTCTTAGTATAATGCTTCTGAATAGCATTATACCTTTCAGCTGTCGGTCTCACCCCATTCATAATGGCCTTCTGGAAGATGATCTCCGCCTCCTCTATCTCTTCAAACTTGAGAAGAAGGTCTATGAGCCTACACCAGATGTTCGGAGGTATAAAGCTCTTACTGGCTACCATTTCCAAAAAAGCATCTCTGCTTTTTTCCAACCTGTCTTGAGATGTATAGACATGAAACATCAATCTCATGCTGTAGGAAGATCTCGTAAATGATTTAGCGAATATGGGAGGCCTGTAAGGCTATCTCTCCATCTTCACCTCCTTCTCTGTCCAAAGCTGCATTAAAGAGTTTTGTTAGGAAGTTTGCGATCTTTTTCCTAAATCATTTACGAGATCTTCCTACAGCATGAGATTGATGTTTCATGTCTATACATCTCAAGACAGGTTGGAAAAAAGCAGAGATGCTTTTTTGGAAATGGTAGTCGGGCTTTATACCTCCGAACATCTGGTGTAGGCTCATAGACCTTCTTCTCAAGTTTGAAGAGATAGAGGAAGCAGAGATCATCTTCCAGAAGGCCATTATGAATGGGGTGAGACCGACAGCTGCAAGGTATAATGCTATTCAGAAGCACTATACTAAGAGAGGAGGTAGGCAATTTCGTTGATCCGAAAAATAGTTGTGAAGATTCCAAAAAGTTGTGTAAAAAGACTACATTCTGTAAAGGTTCCAAAAAGTTGTGTAAAAAGACTACATTCTAATATTCTCTTCTTTGACTTAAGTTTGATTTTTTTTTTCCTGCTTGCATCTAAGACTGCCCCAAATCAAAAATTGGTGAGGACGTCTTCCTGTGTTTCTTCCATATTGTATCGGTGGAGGCCTAGGGATAATTGTTCCATTGATGTACTTATCTCCTATTTATCATGAAACCACACAACAAAAGTCACAGAAATCATGTTACAAACAGAAAGGCATCAATATATCGAAATGATTATAAAATGATGCTACTAAGTCAAAATGGTAAAAATCAGCTTATTTTGCCATAAGTAAAACCATCACTAGGTTGGTTCAAGTAGTTTGAAATTTATTTCCTAAAGCTTTGTGGAACTTAAAAAATTTTAATTCATCAGACAAAAAGAGCCTGAGTAAATTGTTGCTAAGAAGAAATGATACCTCCATATTCCTTGTTCACGGGATCAATATAGGCATCTGGGAGCACAGAGATGACTCCAGGAAGTTCTGTTACAACAAATACTTTCAAATTTCTTGGATTCTTCTTCAGACATAACAGCTTGAAAGCCAGTGTAGTAGGTAGTGGTACCGCAGGCGTAGATTTTCTGCTTTGCCTCCTCCACACTAAAGCCAAAAAGCACAAATTTAAGAACCACAGAAACGCAACAATCTCGCAGAGAGAGAGAGAGAGAGAGAGAGAGAGAGAGAGAACCTGATGCCGAGACCATTTCTTCGGGGGAGGGTTTGTTGTCTCCGGGGAAGTCCATGCCGAAGAGCCAGTGGTGGCAGTCGCAGCCCTCGAACAGTATATCGTCGGGGTCATTTCGTCGGGGATGTTGGACGCCGACGATGATATGTTCGACCAAAGCGATATGGACGACGACCTGAATGAACGGGACAGCCAAGGTGCTGGTGCTGGGGCTGGAGGAGCTGAGGGAAGGACGCGGCGAATGGCGAGGGAAATTGGTGGCGCAGAGGTGGCGGCTGAAGAGGAGAAGGAGCGGTGGAGGGAGGAGATAGCCCTGAGGGTGCGACGGAGGCGAATCGAATTGGAGGCGGCCATGGCGGTGATTGAGTGGTAGGGTTTTGGAAAATGGAACGAGAGTGAAATGAGAGAGAAAAGTGCGAGTGAGGATTTAACCAATTTGTGTGTGTACTGTTTAGTGAATTAGTGGTAAATACCTAGCTCGGCCTGGGGATTTTTTAATTTTGATATTAGGTTTATAGTAGTGTTTTTTAATTATATGTAAATTTTGGTGTGTTTCTTTTTTTTTAATAAAAGGATAGATAAGTTTTTTATTTTTTTTCACAAACAATTTGAAAATATATTTAATTTGGATGGATGAGTCCTTCCGTCTAAATATTTCCGTTAGACCCAATAAAAAAATTTGACATGAGTCCTGTTCTAATGACCTGGCATTATAGGTGCATACGTGGACAGATGAGTAAAATGATCGAAGATCGAATAAATAAATTCCTAATTATACATGTTGTATTAGACCTCCAAATTTTGATTTTTTAATTTTCAGTTTTTCACTCGCACGATGAAAAGAAAACCAGTTTCAAGAATAACTAAAGATGTGAATAGAAATGATTAAATTATTCATGTAAAATAAAAGTATTATGATTTGCAAATTATTTTAAAATATTATTTAAATACATAAATTTGCATGAGTGACAACATGAAATATATTTATGACAAAATATAGTTTTATGGTCTAAGAAAGCTGGCAGTTCAACAATTTCTTTCAATATCAAAATTTTAATTTTAACATTTTGGCCATATTTTTCATATAAGAATTGGGTAATTATTTTTTCTTTGATTTAGTCACAACTCATAATAGATAATAAGTCAAAATAATAATAATACAAAGTTACAAACTAAAAAAGAAGAAGAAGAAGAAAGGCCACAAATACCCATCTCTAATTTTGATTGTGTAAATGTACGTTTTCTAAATGAAATGTGTATTGTATTTGTTAGACGTGTTTATGGGGAGGCTCTGTCTTGGGAAATCGGGGTAAGTCGAACCTGATGCCGAGACCATTTCTTCGGGGGAGGGTTTGTTGTCTCCGGGGAAGTCCATGCCGAAGAGCCAGTGGTGGCAGTCGCAGCCCTCGAACAGTATATCGTCGGGGTCATTTCGTCGGGGATGTTGGACGCCGACGATGATATGTTCGACCAAAGCGATATGGACGACGACCTGAATGAACGGGACAGCCAAGGTGCTGGTGCTGGGGCTGGAGGAGCTGAGGGAAGGACGCGGCGAATGGCGAGGGAAATTGGTGGCGCAGAGGTGGCGGCTGAAGAGGAGAAGGAGCGGTGGAGGGAGGAGATAGCCCTGAGGGTGCGACGGAGGCGAATCGAATTGGAGGCGGCCATGGCGGTGATTGAGTGGTAGGGTTTTGGAAAATGGAACGAGAGTGAAATGAGAGAGAAAAGTGCGAGTGAGGATTTAACCAATTTGTGTGTGTACTGTTTAGTGAATTAGTGGTAAATACCTAGCTCGGCCTGGGGATTTTTTAATTTTGATATTAGGTTTATAGTAGTGTTTTTTAATTATATGTAAATTTTGGTGTGTTTCTTTTTTTTTAATAAAAGGATAGATAAGTTTTTTATTTTTTTTCACAAACAATTTGAAAATATATTTAATTTGGATGGATGAGTCCTTCCGTCTAAATATTTCCGTTAGACCCAATAAAAAAATTTGACATGAGTCCTGTTCTAATGACCTGGCATTATAGGTGCATACGTGGACAGATGAGTAAAATGATCGAAGATCGAATAAATAAATTCCTAATTATACATGTTGTATTAGACCTCCAAATTTTGATTTTTTAATTTTCAGTTTTTCACTCGCACGATGAAAAGAAAACCAGTTTCAAGAATAACTAAAGATGTGAATAGAAATGATTAAATTATTCATGTAAAATAAAAGTATTATGATTTGCAAATTATTTTAAAATATTATTTAAATACATAAATTTGCATGAGTGACAACATGAAATATATTTATGACAAAATATAGTTTTATGGTCTAAGAAAGCTGGCAGTTCAACAATTTCTTTCAATATCAAAATTTTAATTTTAACATTTTGGCCATATTTTTCATATAAGAATTGGGTAATTATTTTTTCTTTGATTTAGTCACAACTCATAATAGATAATAAGTCAAAATAATAATAATACAAAGTTACAAACTAAAAAAGAAGAAGAAGAAGAAAGGCCACAAATACCCATCTCTAATTTTGATTGTGTAAATGTACGTTTTCTAAATGAAATGTGTATTGTATTTGTTAGACGTGTTTATGGGGAGGCTCTGTCTTGGGAAATCGGGGT
>NC_029790.2:1898317-1899979 GCF_000816755.2 Arachis ipaensis | reverse complement strand
TGAATGTTTTTTTTTTTTCCAAATATAATCCATCCTGGAGTTTTTAAAATTGGATGTTTTAGTTCTTTAGATCTTAAAATACAAAAATATTGTATTTCTGTTAGAGAATACCGTCTCTATATATTAGTCACTAACGATGACTATCTCACATGTGGCCGTTAAGTGTCCATGTGTGCGAATTGGACAAATCAGTCCTTGAAGAATTTAAAAAAAATCTTAAAACATTCTTTGAAAAAATTTTAAAATTTTAAAACAATAGCTTCAAATGTTTTTAATCTTTTTCAAACCTTCAAGTGGGTCTATGATCCCAGGCCTCTCCGTCTGACTTGTGCGTGAGAGAATGGGGGTGGTGAGCCAATAACCACCGTTGAAGTAGTTCCACCTTTTAAGGTGAATAACCGTCCCTTTATCTTAGGGAAGTTGGGACATGGCTCCTGGAAGTGGGTTGAGAGATCTTAGGGGCAGTTACTCACTTGAGTGAGTGTTTATCTGCCAGCTAATCTTCGTTCCCGACTTCCTTAGAGCAAGTCGTGATGAGAGCCGACTTCTTTAGGGGAAGGTCGGTGCGGGGTGAGGCCCAATCTTTTGGACTGGGTCTTTTTGTTTGGACTTGGGCCTCAATCTTTTTTAATTTAAGAAGTCATTATATTATAAAGACCATTATTATATACCTAAATTTTTAAGATATTGACACTAAATAAATTTAAAAAAATATTTTTAATTGAAAAAAATTTATTTTTTTTGGCATAATTACTAACTATAGTAGTACAAACATTGTAGTCTAATTTGTGCAACACTATAATTAGTGAATCCAAACTTTATGAGACATAAACAAAATACTTGAATTTACCAAGATATTTATTCTTTAAGTGTTGCAAAGTATTAAGAGTTTCATATTAGAATTTTGTAAATCATTCACATTGACTTTGTAGTTGGCCAAAACTTATAAATTTAACTTTATAAATGACTTGATTTTCGCATTGCATTGCATGCAAGTTCTAAACTGATGCCTTCATAAGTATTTGCATAAATATTCTCAATTATTAATGTAAAAAATTTAATGTTAAAGAGAGTTTTTCTATTTCTTGAAATAACACTAACTCATTATCTTCTTTATCATTATTTATTAAACAATAATTATATAAATAATTCATGAGAAATATTCTTGAATTTTTAAATCTTTTATAAACTATTTTGAGATTTCTTTTAAATTTTTTGAAAACTATTTTGTACTTCAATTTAGGAATTAATTTGTTTATATCAAACACGTAGAATTATCGTTCTACGTCAATCACCATTAGTTACTAATAAAGAGAGTCTATCTAATGAAAATAAACACTAAAGACTATTTTATATATTTTAAAACCTAAAAAATTAAAATATCTAATTTAAAAGATTCGAGAACTAATTTGGATAATTATTTTAAAACCTAAAAGGCTATGTTTATTTGTTGAATTTCTATTGAATTTGCTGAATTAATTGCATGCCTCATGAACATGGTTCTGAAAATCGGATTAGACTGACTGATAAAACCGGTTCAACTGAGACCCAACAATAAAAGCAGTCTAATCTACTAAAGAAAAAATTATTTAAAAACCGTCGAACTAGTAAGTTAGACCAAACCGATAACCGACCGATTCGAATAAAACGACTGTCGTTTTG
>NC_029790.2:1890461-1897525 GCF_000816755.2 Arachis ipaensis | reverse complement strand
ACCTCCCCCCTCCCCCTCTTCTTCAGTTATGAGTAGAAAATTGCTTAGATGGATTAGATTTTATAACTTATTATATGTCTAATTTTTCTGCATTTTTTTTCGGCTATACATGTATTTTTTAGGTAATCCGCCATTTCCCGCGACATCATAAGCTATATTCTATGGCGGATTTTTGGCTCGCCACCATGAGCTGCCACCTGCAATAACCTCCAAGTTGATTCATAGTTATTTGTTTTCATTGTTATTCATTCAATTATCGTCTCACCAATGGTTTCTCTCTTTTGTTTTTGGGTCATATGACCAGCTGCACAGATGGATTTGGAGACTGAAAACAGATTAGCTGCTACTGTACGTGGGGTACAACAAGGTTGTTTCTTAGTCACAAATTTTAGATAGAACTTGGTTATTTTTGTTCTAGATTATCTTATGTTTAAGGTCTGTTCTTTCAAGGAAGTTATATTACTATGCATGAAAGAATGTCTGTATATCTGATCCAGTGGGACTTTTCCTGTTTGTAGTAGAAAGTTTATCTATTTATCTAGGTAAATGCAATTTGGCAAGCATGGATGAGATCTATGCCTACAAAAAGTTACAGCAACTTTTAGTTGGCAAAGTATTGACAAATGAAATTCATGTAGAGGTTTGTGGAAATTTCATCTCATGAAATCCAATCAGATTTAACATCATAATATCCATCCAAACTTCATTCTTTTCGTTGAAACTAGCAAGCTACTTTGCGTGGATCTCATTGAACTAAAAATATTTAACTCATTATAGAAATTTTCTTAGTTAAATTTAAAAAATCGTTAATTCCAAAAGCAAAACTAAAACAACATTAAAACGAAATAAATTGTTTTTGTGAAAGTGGGAAAATCAGATGTATTTTATTTGATTATGGTCAGAATTGTGTGAATTCTACGCATCTGTATCATTTTTTTTTCTTTTTTATTTATTTATTTCAGTTTTTAGTTTTTAATGACAATTTTATAAAGAGTTATTTGTATAGAAAAATAGTGACAATATTTATAGAACTAAAACTATATTTCTCACCCTTCTTTTTCCTGTGTTACTTTCAGAGTTAATCAATACCATTCTCCTAAAGAGCGATAAAAAGAAAAGAAAATAATAAAATAAAACACTACATAGGCAACCATTTTTAACTTCATTGGGAGATAGTTCTCAAAATACTATAATCAGTACATAATTCTCCAACCTACTTGCACCTCATGTTAATTACTAGCCATTTTTCCATTTTACAAAATCATAGTATTTCTAGAAAGAAATTTAAAAAATCCATTATCTTTAACAAAATCTTGAGAAACAGCCACTGTTGGGTTGCTACCTCCTAAAAAAGTATATGATCCAAGCTTCATGACCATGATGGAATCTCACTAATTAACCAAGCCATATGTGGTGTCTCATTTTCCCATTTCACTAACTGTTGACATGAAAATCAGATTGGTTTGCACATTGGCCTCCTCAGCGGACATTCTCTTGCAAGATTTTCTGATCAGATGCTTCTGAGTCCTCTGCAAGATTCACTGATCGACTAACTGAGAGTGTGGTGTATATCCCTTTGATAGTAGCCGGGGTTGTTCTGCAACAACCACCCACAAGGGAAGCCCCTGACTCAATCCAGTTGTTCACATATGAGACAAAATCTTCATCTGTAACCCCTGTATTTTTCTATAACAAAAACAACCTAACATCAGCGTTACATTATTCAAAAGGAATTCAGAATACAAATTTGAGTAGCAACATAGGAATCCTCTTCCTATAACTTGAAAAAACAATAATAAGAAACAAACCCAACGGATGAAATGAACTTACCACCCACTGCTTTTGGATACCATCGTAAGTTTCCCCGCTGTTTGGATATATAACAATTGGTTTTGTAGTCACCTAAAGAAATTATACACAAATCAAGGATAAGTGTTCCACAAAGATAGATGTCCCATAACAGTCATAAGTCAATGGCATCAATCATAGTTTCTTACATAGAAGTAACACATCAAGGGAAGGAAATAAACTGTTATTTTGAGAACAAATTGTTGTACATGAATATGAAAAGTGTGCCAGCATATGGGTTAAGTTCTATAGCTAAAGAAGTCTCCATGCATACAAGTGATCTTCATTTTTGTTTCCCGAAAAAAAAGCAGCAATTGAACATATTATGCAGCTACTGAATCTATACAGATAGTGCTTATTATCCATCCATATGGTTCATAAAATGGAAAAAAAACCAGGCAAGGTAGATGTTTACACTTAAAATAAGAAAAGTTTACGTCCATCAGGCATCGACCGAACCAGCCCACATCATAGTCAGTCGAAAAAGTGAGAACATGAGGTTCTACCTGCTTAACAGATACTATCAGGTCTTGTATAAATCTGGGCGGGGTACAGTTGATCCCAACAGCAACAACCTTGCTGCATGATTCAGCAATAGAAATGCACTCCTCCAAAGAATCACCACTAACAACATTAATTCCATCCTTGGAGTTAAAACAAAACCATGCTGGAATACTTATGTCCTCTTCTTTTAGAAGCTCTGAATAAGCCTGCTTGGTCAATGAATAATAATATAGTTAGGGAGACTCAAGAGTTAAGGGCTAAACTGAATACTCTATGTGTACTAGTGGAGTTTTGCAAATTTTAAAGGTTCAAGTGTATTATTTCCCATTAGCCATCAGTCCTTAGATACTTTCTGCTGTAGAAAATCAGTTGATTCAATATGTCCTAGTGTTTTCCTCATCATATGAAGTTACTTGACTAGCAATTTACTCATTCAAAAAGGGAATAGAAACACTAGGATAGAAATGTAATGCTTCCTTCTTCAAGAATGTAAGTTTTAAGGCCAAATTAAGTTGGGAACGATAGTTAAGGAACAGAAAGATCATATCAACTGAGAAAATAGAAATGGAAGAACAAAAGCCTTGATTATGAGGTAGCTGCACCTATATACTACTGGAAATATCACCAGCAGTTGATTTCTCCTTTCCCTTATCCTGATAAGTGATAACATTGTATGACAGCCTACTAGGTCTACTACTGGTTGCAGTTCAAAGAAAATATTTACTTATTTAGGCAAGTGATTGACAATGAGGCTTTATATCTATATGACTATATCTATATAATAGAGAAAGTATAACTCGAGTTGCAACAAGTCTCTACAGGACTTAGAGTGCTGATCTAAACATCTGAACATATAGCAGAAATTCTATACAAACAATTTCAATTCCTCTGTTCATATATCAATGGTTTTGGTAACTCAAGGTAACACTGAACTGAATAAAAGCAAATCAGCAAAGTTGAGTTAAACTATTGTAACAGAGAAACTCTTTCACTTATCATGAATAATAATAAGATTTTAGCAATAAGAATGACTAAACCATTTAAATACCTTAGCTTCAAGCTTATTTGGCACTGTTTCAAATGCGAGGAGATCAGCACCAGAATCTGCTAAAATTTGAACTCTTCTCCGATGAAAATCTTTGAGACATTTCAAGGTTATAGCATCACCATAATCCCCACTGTTAGGAACAAAATATGAAAATATTGCTGAGATTACCATGAAAATATAACAAACTTCAATATTTGTAATGTTTATATGCAGAAAAAGCTCAAAACTATATATGCATGCAAAATTGACATATAAACTCATTTCGCACAACCTCACAAACTTTCCCCTTTCAAAAACCAAGAGATTAAAATGGGACACCAAGATGAACAAGCAATGTTGGAATATCATCATATCTAGAATATCATTAACTATGTTGATCAATTAACTGGCTACACAAAAGAAAATATAACAAACACCACAAGTAAACAACAATTACAGCTGATTCTTAAATACTTGATATTAGTCCTTTGAAGATCTCACCTGTACTCTGACCCATCAGCCAAATAAGCTCCATAGCTCCCCACTGAACCTGCGATTAGAATAGGGCGTTTCTTGAAGATTCTACCATCAGCATCGATACCTGAAGAGCATGCAGCACATCTTTCATAGTACACATCTCTGGCCTCCCGAGCAATTTCAACACTTTTTCTGATCAAGTCTTCACTTTCTTTGTCAGAAAGGCCTTTTGCTTTAAAGCCTTGAATAGTGGCCTACGCCGCGCATGCACAAAAGAGAAAAAAACACACACACACACACACTCAACTTCAGCCATAGCAAGAAACAAAGAAATAAAAATCCATATCTCATCCTTAGCAAAATGGAATTCTGACCTGATAAGATGCTGTGATTATAATATCTGCACCATTTTCCAGGTAATCAAGGTGCACCTATTCAACCCAGCAAGCCAATCACGATATCAATTTTACAGTAATATAACGAAGCAACTCCAGGTTCATTCAATCCCAATATCACAATTTGTAAAATGCAACGTAAAATAATAAAATAAAATAAATAAAACTATACATAAATTTCACACACATGGATTAGTAATATTTTGATGATACACTTTATCAGAGAGACAATGAAGAAACCCTAAAGGATCCAAATTGAAATGAAGAGTACCTCGCGAATGAGGTGAGGGGAGGAAAGGAGGCATTTGGCGCTCCAAAGAGGATCGTTGAGGTCGGCGCCCTTACGCTCCAGCTCCGTCGCAAGTCCGCCGTCGATGACTGCCGTACCACCGGTGGTGCGGAGAAAATCCTTCATCAACGACGAAGACATTAATTTAGAAATGCAATGATGACACTCGTTGTCAGATACAGGTATCGAGATAGATAGATACTTAAGTCAAAATCAAAGAAAACGAAAGCTGAAGATTTGAAGAGGCTTTAAGCATCTTTTCTATTTGAAGTTGGAAAATGATGATCATTAGTCATTTATCGAGTAAATGTAGCAGTAGCTTCTATATTTTAGGGTGCAAATAACTATTTTCGTAAAAATATAAATTTGCGTAAAATATCGTTTTTGTCCCTAACGTTTGGGGTAAGTTTTATTTGTGTCCCTAATGTTTAAATCGTCCTATTTGTATTCTTAACGTTTATAAAAGTGATTCAATGTTATCCTACTATCAATTATATTAACAAATCAGATTATATTTTTCAATTATTTTCATTTGGATGTATTCATTCTCAATTAGGTTTCACTTGAATGTGTTCGATTTTAATATTATACTCACTATTTTGTGTTTAGATTCAATTATGTCCCTAGAAAAGTAAATTATGTAAATGTCGTAGGAATTAGTTTCAACATTTGATGAGTTATTTTTCGGAGTAGATCATCGATTTTATCACAAACATTTGTATTCTAACTTCAAGAAGAGATTTTTAAAACTCAAACTAAAGCGCTCATGATGTGTAATTGACGGAAGGATAATATTGAATCACTTTTACAAACGTTAGGGATACAAATAGGATTTACCCTAAACGTTGGGGACAAAAACGATACTTTACTCTATAAATTTTTAATATAAAGTGGTAAAACGAATTGAGAAGGTAGGGGTTGGTGTTGGTGTTGGATTAATTATATATATATTATCAATGGATTAGACAATTCCCAATCCTAGGTACTTCAAATAGATTGGATAACTTTAATACTAAGTACAATACACACTCACACACACCTCATATACTTACCAATTTTTTCCCCTTTCGGTTGGTAGGAGTAGAGTCCTAGACCTTTTGAGATGGGGAGGGGTGGAATGCAAACGTTATCCATTAAAAATGGGCCTCTAGTTTTTTGTTCGTATACTGATTTATGGGCCTCTAGTTTTTGTTCGTTTCTGATTTATGCCCATATACCTTGTGCGTGAAGTCTGTGGGCATAGTTTGGCAACGTTGACCAAAAACAGGAAAAAGAATTATGAAAAATAAATCAAGTCCATACATGATTACTACATATAACTCTTGTGTCGTATTCTTATCCGGTGGAATTCTTATATTCTACAAAATTTCATAATGTTATGCTTTAATTTTAGACAAATGTACGAAGAATAACAAATTAAAGCCACCATATATGGATGCATTTCATGGCTAGAATAATGTAAGAAATAATAATAATATATAGTTTGTATAATTTGATTACATGGTTGGTAGTTATTAATTAAACTGAAGGAGCAAAGCACATGGGATGTGGAAAAAAGAGGAGTAGGTGTTAATATGTGGTAAATAATGTTTCTTCTTTAACGTAACATACAGCATCATCATGATAGGGTGGTCCTTTTATCTTTTCGGCTTTTTGCTTCTTCGATGAGACGAGATTAATAATTATGTATGGCTTCATATATTCATATTTCTCATCTAGTACGACGTCGTAAAGTGATGCATTCTTCGCATGGAGTCAAAAGTTACTTTGCTTCAGTTTGTATTTAACTTCAACAATAATTGGTGTAGGAGAGAACAAAAAATAAAATATAGGTGCTACTATGTTAATTGTTACCCCACCATGAAGTTTCCTCCCATTTATTATTTCTCCTCCCTAATGAAGCTAAGATAAGGCTACACCATTCTATAATAAGGTTTTATTTATCTGATGATTATCTCTCTTATTATCACATGATAGCCTATTAATAATGAATGACTACGTGCCAAAATGGAAAAATATGTCACTTCGGTGTTAGGTCTAATTTGATAAACTTTTTGGTTTTTAAAAAATGATTTATTAAAGCTAAGTTTTTAAAAATATGTTTTTAAAATATATAACAACTATATTTAGCATATCAACTATTAAAACGACTGGTGCACCAATATTCTCCGGTGCACTTGAAATATTTTCTATATTTTATTATTTTTGGTCACTAATGGTAAGGTACAAAACTTTCCACAATATAGTTACTTAAATTTAATCTCATGAAGGCTCCATCAATCACGACATACATCACGTAATGAAGGGCCGAAATGAAATAATAAGGATAAGAGTCACGTACCAACGGCTAGTGCAAATAAAATTAGACTAAAAATTAAGATCAAACAATTAAGATTTGTATTTAGTAATTAGGTTTTACGTATTAGACCAACAAGTTGTCATTCAAACGGTATAGTCTTTCTATATTTATCTAGAGATTGCGGATTCAAATTTTTTAATTTTTGATAAAAAATAAAAGTATTAA
>NC_029790.2:1887560-1890233 GCF_000816755.2 Arachis ipaensis | reverse complement strand
AGCATATGTTATTATATAAAAATGTTATTTGTACACTAAAATTAGTCATTAATATATTTATGTATAAATACATGTATAATTTAATTTATTTTTAATAAGTATTTTATATTAGTAACGGACTTTGGTGATTAATTTTAATATACACATAGCATAACTCGTTATTATTTTTAATGATTAGTGATTTGATTACAAAGCTGTCCTACAACTATACACTACTGCACTATATATAGCAATTGAACTAACTCCTATAACTCCGTCAACTCTATCCGTTGCTACTTCAGATATTATCTGATTCGTTGCAAGTTATGATGAGCCATTTGTTGTAATTATGTTGTCTAATTTTTAATTAAAACTTCTACGTTACCAATTAATTTCAAATGAATATATTTTGACTTAAATATATATTAAGAAAAAAATATTCAAAAATTATTAAAATTTATTATTTTTAGTTATTTTTTTAACCATTAATTTATTTTTTTGTTTAATAATTTAATAATATATTTTAAATTTATATTTTTAAATATTAATAATTAACTGATGCCGAAAATAATAAAAATGCTGGTTAATAAAAAGAGTATTGTCTCTCTAAGAAATAATAATGCAATGAAAGGAAGCTTTTGATGCAAAGCACAGTTTAATTTGCTTCTAAGTAATAACAGTTTCATTCTTCAATAAAAATTGGAAATGAAAAAGTAAGGTGTGTCGGCTTTGTATTTTCTTTTTTTTCTTTTTTATTTTTTTAACAATAAAAATAATCAAATTTTAATTTTATTTTTANNNNAAATTTTTAAAAACTAAAAAAAATACAAAATACAAAATATAAAAACGAGAAGCAAAAGGACTCATTATTTGCCATTCATTTCCTAATGTTTTTTTTTTTAATTGTTATTTTGGTTTTGATTTTTGGTTTTGCTAGTATTTATTGTTTAATTACTATCCTTATATCCTATAATAAACGAAGAATGCGTTGGATCTGCTACTACTTTTGTAAAGTGAAGATATCCATCCTCATCATGCATCTGATGAAATGAAATGGTTCAATTATATTCCCGTCTTTCACTCCTTCAATCACTTTAAAATTTTTTCCACTATGATTAGTTTATTTTCTTAGGAAATGATCAAGCTCATCCTACACTAATATCCATGGCATCATATGAATACGAAAAAAGATACAACATGAAATATTTGAATTTTAAAATTTTTATAAAATATAATATAATATAAAATTATATTAAATCAATATATTGCGTATTATTTGATATGTCATAAATTTATTTAAAATTAAATTAGTATCTAAACTACATATGTAAATTATTTTTGTCACTGAAATACACACGCAGGTCCTTATATTAAATTATTCTTTGTAAGCTGATCAATTTTTTAAGTTTTAAGAACGAAAATGATTTATATATGTACTCTTAAAGATTTATACGACTCTAAATAAATTTATGATATATCAAAATATATGACACATGTGACATGTTACGAATTTTTTATTTTTAATATTGGAGTGGTAGTAGTATTTTTTTAAAATGTGAATTGTTGGGGTGTTATCGGACCGTCCGATTTATTAAAGGTACAGAAATTGGACCGTCCGATTTCCGAGAGGTACACAAATCGGACCGTCCGATTTGTGTTAAAAAAAATAAAAAATTTGAGGTACAGAAATCGGCCCCTCCGATTTGTGTACTTTCGACAGTTTTAAAAAACACAAAAAATTACAATATCAAGATATATCACCACTTATACTTTCATAACAACAAAAATTAGCCACATGTTACATGTGACTAATTTAATATATCAAACCAATTATTTTGTGATATATGACATTAAATTACTATATTATTATGTCACGTAATATGTTATTATCTAACTAATAAAAAAATTAATTTAATTTATGATTTATTTTTTAGAAGCTAATATAACTAATTTAATTTTTTTAAAATTAATTAAAAAAATAAACAATCTTTTATATATATACAAATTTGACTATTGACCCCACTAAATATATAATAAGTAATACCTAAAAATACCTACTTATGTAGAGTGAGGACTTGTTTCATATAATAACCGGCATATTAGGTCAAGAACAATGCACTTGTAGCCATGCATGTGAATTGGTAAATAATAATAAGATACATAGATAAACAGCATTTATTCAATTTTAATTTCATGGGTTGAATTTGATGCACGAAAAGCACGTGTGAATAGGTTAATGGGAATAAAAGGAATTTGTTGGGGGCGGCGGTGGATGAGTGGTGGTGGCATCAATGGAGGATCACCGTCCTAAGCTTGCGCCCACCACTACTTTCATCTCTCTTTTGTCATTTGCCAATTAAATCAAAAATAAGTAGGGTACACATGTAATTTAGCTTGCTTTGTATGGTACACATATATAAGTAGGGTTGTTAAAGCAAGCAATCGATATTATTGCCTGAGAAAAAAAGGTGAAACAAAAAGAAAGAGTCATTACATATTTTTGGTAGATTCAGGTAGGAGCGTGTATGACATTTTCTCTTTTGTGTATACCATTATTTTGGCACAATTATTATTATTATTATTAGCATAGTGTTTTGCTTTTCTTTATCTTTTCAGTTTTCAGTATTCATCCAATGACTCACCATTGCAGCAACGGCAACAAGAACAAATTATTATTTTTTTTTGGTAAATATA
>NC_029790.2:1866165-1884159 GCF_000816755.2 Arachis ipaensis | reverse complement strand
AATAGATAATTTAAATAGATTAATAGAAACAATTTTCTAATATTTTTATTGCATTGATAATAAATTATAAAAATTAAAATTTTCTAATTTAATTTTTTTAACTAACATTCTTAATTCACTTTTTAGGTAAATCCTTAATAATTTATTTGTAATTATATGTTGTACATACATTTCGTGTTATTCAATATTGTATTTCGGATATGGAGTTTTCCTTTAAAAATATAAAAATAAATAAGTACAAAAAATGAAATATTTTGACTAACATAATTTAATTTAATTTATCTCCTAACTCGACAGGTCAAGGACTAATCTGCCACGCTATTAAACTCCATTACAAGGTGAGATTTGAATTCGATACTTACTTAAAGTAGATTAACGAGCTAATCACTAGACCCGACTTAGTTATCATTATTATGATTATTATTATTATTATTATTATTATTATTATTATTCAAGTAAAAATCGAATAAAAATTAAAAAGACTTAGCTTGAGAATCTAAAATCATATCCCAGAAATATTGCTTTCCATTTCCGCTACAATCTCTCATTTCCAAAATTGATGTACCAAATTAAGGCATTGAATGTGAGTATCAGATTCTAAATTACATATCAAAACATGATTATTCTGCATACCAATTGTATGATAAAATGTTTGTGTTAATGGTTTTATTCATACATCTATTTTTCTTTCATTCCTTTTTCTTTTTGGAGTCTCTGCCAACTTTGTTTTGTATTGTTTTTTGTTTGCTTTACACTTTAACAGTTATGAGAGATGCTTAGGACACTGCTACCAACCTATGCTCCATAAAAAGCAAACCAAAGAAGAAGCAAGAGAGAGAAACACAACATTCTAAACTGCAACAACAGAAAACACAGAGATCTAACCAACATGGGCTGAACTCATGCAATGGATTGAATAACAAAGAAATGTTTCTTTTGTGTTGTCTCTGGTAACTGGAAGCTGAAGTTTCCTTTTTCTGTTGGTGAGTTTCTTTGTTCTTTTTATCTGAATTATGGAGTTATATTGTTACAGTTCTTCATGGAGTGATTTCTTCTCTTGAATTATGAGCATTTTAGTTTTTAACTGATCTTAGTCTTTCATTGGTGTTTGATATATTGATCATGGGGTTTGAAGAAAAAAGAATAATCTGATGCATAGTAGTTTCACTAATTTATGTTCTTGTTTACTAGCCAAATTCTATAAACAATTTTTTTTGTTGGATGAATTTTAGTTATTCTTTTTCCTTCCTATTTTGTTGGGATCAGTTCAAGCTCTGACTTGTCAGACTTTTGTTTCATTCACATTTGGAATCAAAGGCTTCAACTACCAGGCTATGGTTTATCTGAAACTGAGGATTTTTCATTTCTTTTATGTCTGTATCGATGATTCTATGCAAATGCAAGTGGCCATGAGAGAATTTTGCTTCCCATAATTTGAGTAACTGTGCTTGCATTTGCTGTCAAATGCACATTTAGTTGCTTATGGTTTTACTTTGATTTTTCTTTCTTGATGTTTTTTCACTGATGTTGTTTCTTTCAACATCAGAACTCAGAAGACACAGTGCTGGGTTCCCTAAGTGATGGCTGCGGCTCTGTCACATTCTGATTCTGACTCTAAGAGGAAATATTCATGGTGGTGGGACAGTCACATAAGCCCCAAGAACTCCAAATGGCTCCAAGAAAATCTCACAGGTAATACTTTATCTCTTTCTGCTAAAGATGTTGACATTGTTATGATTCATCCTCTTGCACCCTTTGTTATTGTTCTTAATTCTTTCCTATCATACATAACTACTGATATTTGTATCGTGCTTTACAAAACATAATTTTGAAGTAATAGGTTGAGATTTTGTTATTAATAACCATATGGTGTTCTCAAACACATTTGAATTAAGCACATCATCTCTTGATGAACAGATATGGATGTCAAGGTGAAGCAAATGATTAAGCTTATTGAAGAGGATGCAGATTCCTTTGCTAGAAGGGCTGAAATGTATTATAAGAAACGGCCGGAGCTTATGAAATTGGTTGAAGAGTTTTACCGTGCATACCGGGCATTGGCAGAGAGATATGATCATGCAACCGGAGTAATTCGCCAGGCTCATCGTACCATGGCTGAAGCATTTCCTAATCAAGTGCCTCCAGTACCAGCAGATGATTTGCCTTTAGTTTCTTCCACAGAGACTGAGCCACACACACCGGTGACGCCTCACCATTCACATGGATTATTTGACCAACATGGAGCTCCTAATTATGAACCTGATACTGCTATAAGCAAAATGGGTCTAAAACAGCTCAATGATCTCTTCATGTTAGGAGAAGATGCAAGTCATGTGAAGCATTTGGAAGGGCGTGCTAAAAGGGGCCTCACTTTTCTTGATTCAGAGGAGACTAATGGGTTAAAGAATGGAAGCCATGACAATGGAAGTCAAGGCTTATCCGAGTCTGAACGAATGACTAAAGCCGAGACAGAAATTTTGGCCTTAAAGAAAGCTCTTGCTAAATTGGAAAGTGAAAAGGAAGCTGGATTGCTTCAGTATCAGCAGAGTTTGGAGAGATTGTCCAATCTGGAATCAGAAGTGTCTAATGCAAGGGAGAATTCTCAAGGACTTGACGAACGCGCGAGCAAAGCTGAAGCCGAAGTCCAGACCTTGAAGGAAGCCCTTGTTGTATTGCAGGCAGAAAGAGAAGCCAATCTTTTTCAGTACCAGCAGTGCTTGGAGAAAATATCTACTCTGGAGCTAAGCATCTCTTCTGCTCATGATGATGTAAGAGAACTTAATGATCGCGCTATTAAAGCTGAAACTGAAACCGAATCCCTTAAGCATGACCTTGCTAGAATAGAAACTGAAAAAGAAGCTGCAGTTGCCCGAAATAACCACTCCTTGGATTCATTGTCAAAACTGGAGGAGAGATTAGAAGAAGCTGAAGAGAATGCAAGGAGATTGAATGAGGAAGCTAATATAGCTAGAAGTGAAGTTGAGGCGTTGAAGTTGGATATTGCTAAACTTACTGAAGAGAAAGAAGATGCAGCCCTTCGATACGAGCAATGCTTGGAGATAATTTCCAGTTTGAAGCATAAACTCTCATGTGCTGAAAAGGAGGTGTATAAGCTAAAATCGAAGATAGCTGATGAGGCTGAGAAGTTAAAAAGTTCTGAACAGAAGTGTCTTCACCTGGAAACATCAAATCTGTCTCTGCAATCCGAATTGCAGTCATTAACACAGAAGATAAGTTCCCAAAGTGAAGAATTTAGTGAAAAGCAGAAGGAATTGAGTAGACTTTGGACTAGCATACAAGAGGAACGGTTGCGATTTATTGACGCTGAGACTGCTTTCCAAACTCTCCAGAATTTACATTCTAAATCACAGGATGATCTTAGATCTCTTGCAGCCGTGGTCCATAATATGGAGTCCCAAAATCAAGCTTTAGAGGATGAAGTTCACAGGGTCAAGGAGGAAAACAAAATTCTAGATGATGTCAAATTGTCTTCATCCTTGACCATAAAGAATTTGGAGAATGAGATATTGAACTTGAGGGCGACAATCAAGAAACTTGAACAGGAGGTTGGACTGCGAGTCGATGAAAGAAATGCTCTTCAACAGGAAATTTATTGTCTCAAAGAGGAGCTTAATGGTGTGAATAAAAGGCATGAATCCATGATGGAGGATGTAAGGTCAACTGGCTTAGACACACAAGACTTTGCCTCATCCGCAAAGAAATTGCAAGATGAGAACTCAAAGCTGAAGGAGGCATGCAAGGTAAATCAAGATGAGAAAGCATCTCTTCTGCAAAGACTGGAAATCATGGAACAGCTGTTGGAGAAAAATTCTGTTATGGAGATTTCTCTTTCAAATTTGAATGCTGAGCTGGAGGCTGTCAGAGAAAAGGTAAAGGTATTAGAAGAAACTTGCCAATCTTTGCTTGCTGAGAATTCCACTCTCGCTGCGGAGAAGGCAACCTTGTTTTCTCAGTTACAAACCACAGCTGAAAATCTGGAGAAACTCTCAGAGAAGAACAAGATTTTAGAAAGTTCACTATGTGATGTGAATGCTGAGCTAGAAGGATTAAGGGTAAAGTCAAAGATCTTAGAAGACTCTTGCCAGTCACTTGATCATGAGAAGTCCAGTCTCTCCTCTGAAAAAGAATACTTGATTTCACAATTGACAGTGGCTCATCAAACACTAGAAGATCTCGAGAAACAACGCACCGAACTTGAACTGAAGCATCTGGATCTAAAGTTGGAAAGGGAGTCCGCACTTCAAAAGGTTGAAGAGCTGCTGGTTTCCTTATATGCCGAAAGAGAAGAGAATTCTCGAGTTGTGCAGTTGAATGAAGATAATTTGGCTGAGAAGGAATTCATGATTCATATTCTCCAAGAAGATGCCAATCACTGGAAAGGGGAATATGACAAGGAAGTAGAAGGGGCTGTCCATGCTCAAATGGAAATTTTCATCTTGCAGAAAAGCATCATGGATCTGGAGCAAAAGAATTTTTCACTGCTAGTAGAGAGTCAGAGACTCTTGGAGGCATCCAAAATGTCTGATAGATTGATATCGAAAGTGGAGAATGACAATGTTCAAAAGCAGGTTGATGAGAACTCCATGTCAGAGAAAATTAAAATACTAAGGATCGGGCTGCTTCAGATATCGAAGACTCTTGACATTAACAGTGAGAACACGTGTGAAGATATTATTGAAAATCAGGAGCTTCTGAACCATATACATAGCAAACTTGAGGAGACACAAGATTGTTTCTTCACAGCTTGCAATGAAAGTGAGAAAATTGCCATTGAGAATTCAGTTCTTGTCACATTCCTCAGGCAATTGAAATCAAAAGCAGAAAATCTTGTGACAGAAAGGGATACCCTTGATGAGGAGTTGAGGACCCAGTCTAAGGAGTTCTTGGCACTGCAAACGGATGTCAAAAATATACTGGAGAAGAATGAGGACCTGAAGTTGACAATAAGAAGGGGAGAACAGAAAATGAAAGTGATGGCGACTGAAATCGAGAATCTATGCAAACAGCTGTCAGAATTGGAAGAGGCTCACAAGAACATACAAGAAGAAAGTTGCAAAACATCTGAGGAGAAAAGTACTCTGTTGAGAAGATTTCTAGATCTGGCGGAAGAGAAAAGTAACTTGGAAGAAGAAATCTGTGCAATGATTCATGAGACAGTAGCTCAATCTAATCTTTCTCTGATTTATCAGAACATCATCTTTGAAAAACTCCTAGCACTTAAGGAGCTGAGTGAAGATCTTGAAAGACTATGTTCGGTAAATACCAACCTTGAGGAGAGATTGAAAACAATGGCATCTGAAATGGAAGATCTGAAGATTGGAAATTCACATCTGAAAGAGTCATTTGTGGTGTCAAACATTGAACTACAACTAGTTGAATCTGTCAATGATCAACTAAATTCTCAGGTTAGAATTGGAAAGCAATTGTTGTCTCAGAAGGAAAAAGAGATTCTGAAAGCCGCAGAGATGTTTAGTGCTTTACGCGATGAGAAAACAGAATTGCAGAGAATGGTGGAACATCTTAAGATCAAGTATGATGAGGCCAGGCGATTACTTGAACACCAAGCTAGCCAAATTTTGGAATTGTCATCGGAGAAGGATCGCCAAGATCAAGAGCTTGGATGCCTTTGTGAAGTGAATCAGAAGTTGGAGGCTGAAATGAGGCATCTGCAGCAAGAACTTAGGAAAACTAAACTTAGGGAGCAGGAGCTCAGTTATGAACTACAAAAAGGAACAAGGGAGATACAGCAATGGGAAACTCATGCTGCCTCCCTTTTTTCCGGACTACAAATTTCTGCTGTCAACGAGGCGTTACTTGAAGGGAAGGTCCATGAGCTAGCTGAAGCATGTCAGAATCTTGAACGCAGAAGCAACTTCAAGGGTATGGAAAGTGAAAGGCTGAAAGAAAGAGTTAATGAGTTAGAAGGCGAAAATGGAAGACTACAGCGTCAGTTGGCTGCTTATGTTCCTGCTGTCAGTGCTTTGAATGATTGCATAACATCCCTGGAGATGCACACTCTCTTACCTGCAAAATCTATTGACTACAAACAATCAAAGGTATTAATCAGCATAAATCTCTCTATTTTATTTATTCTCATTTTTTTCAAGTTCCGAATATATTATTTAGTAAAATAAACCAATTGAGTCTCTAGACCATAATTTAGATATCCATTAAATCTCATTTTATCCTAATGGCTGGTTATTTGATTATTTGTGATAAGCTTGGCACCAGTTAATATTGAAATATTTTATCAATATATTGTTTAAATGATCATTTCCAGGTTCAGAATTTGGTAAATCAGAAGTGCACTAGTGGTCGGCAAACTGGTGTTTATCAGGATACTACTGCACCATCACTTCCAGATTTCCAAGACATGCAGAAAAGGATCAATGCAATTGAAGGGGCTGTTAAACAGATGAATGAAAGCTTCAATCCCAAGACTGAAATGAGAGAGATTCAAGAGTTAAAACCTGGAATCAGCAGGCGCCAAGTGAATATTCAACCAAATTGGCATGCTGTTCAGATGGATGAAGCAAAGGAGCGTCGGGGTGGATCCTTTCGCGAACATAAGACAGGGAAGTCAGTGCCAGATATCCCCATAACAGAGATTGAGTGTCTGCCGAAAGACATCATGCTTGATCAAATGGCTGAATGTTCATCTTTTGGTGTTAGTAGGAGAGGAACTCTTGAATCGGATGAACAGTTGCTGGAGTTGTGGGAAACTGCTAACAGGGATGGCACAATTGGCCTGAAAGTCAGCAACTCTCAGAGGATGGCCGCTGCACCTGCTGGCTACCGTCGCCAGGGATCAATCAAGGAACTGAAAAACAGATATCCTTCAGCACATTTCTTCACTGAGAAGGAATTGAGTGTGGACAAAGTAGAGGTCCCAAGAAGTTCAACACAGTCACGTGAAGAAGGCAACAGGAGAAAGGTTTTAGAAAAACTTGATTCTGATGCTCAGAAGTTGACAAATCTTGAAATTACTGTACAAGATTTGATCAAGAGGATTGAAATTAGTGAGAAGAGCACAAGAGGAAAAGATGTTGAGTATGACAATGTGAAAGAGCAGCTAGAAGCTGCTCAGGAGTCCATCACAAAGCTATTTGATGCCAACCACAAGTTGGTCAAGAGTGTCCAAGGTGGTGCCTTGTCCTCTGCTGGGAGGTCCTCAACAGATTCAGATGAGAGTGGTGGTGTCAGAAGGATGAGAATTTCGGCACGGGCTCGGAGAGGATCTGAAAAGATAGGACGGCTGCAGTTGGAGGTGCAAAGACTGCAATTTTTGCTGCTGAAGTTGAACGAAGAAAAACAAGCCAGGGGGAAGACAGTGGTTGATGATCCAAATTCGAGAGTCCTTTTGCGAGATTATCTCTATGGTCAGACAAGAATCAAGTACCAGTTGAGGAAGAAGAAGAAAGCGCACTTCTGTGCATGCATACAACCTCCTACTAAGGGAGATTGATTCAGCTTAATTTTAAGCACAGTTCAGTACATTAGTTACTTAAAAAGATTAACTTTCCTGTTTCTAAGTTTTTCTTTGTAGCCTAGAGATGACACTGAACCTTTCCCTGATGTACATGTTATGTCAAGTTCACTCTGAAGAAGAGTAGGATGAAACTTTCACCATTTCATTTTCCGAGTGATCTTCATCTTATATATTTTTTTTCTTGGTTAGAAGTGCGGTCCATATCATGGCCATCACTTTTGGGGTTTGCTAGTAGGTGACAATGACATTGACAAAAAAGACTTGCTAAGAATCAGAACAAGAAACTATCAAATGAACAATTGAACATTTATCTATTTAATCTCAAAATGTGCTATCTTTACTATTGAGAGTCACATGATTTTATTGCCCTTCTTTTTCTTCGTTTTGTTTGTGCTTTAAAGAATCTTTCCATCAGCATAAAATGCAACAAGAATGGAGAGGGTGTGCCTCTAAGCCTCTTGAATTATGATCAGAAATATTTCTTGCAATAAGTTATCCACAAAAGTAACAAACCTAAAATTACATTCACAAAATACAAGGAGATTAAGAAACTTATGCTAAACTCAACTCCGAAACAACTCAGTTCTAAGTTCTGCATCAGAATGCTGACACCAAAAGTCATTTTAGATCAGATTCACAAAACATCAGAACTACCATGGACATGTAACTGCTTAGCATGTTGTAAATGCTTGCACAAATTTTCTCTCATGGCCTTCCCTGCTGGATCAACTTGCTTGCAATGCTGTTCACGATATCCCGAATCATGATGACCCGACAAGGCAACATCTGGATGCAAGGTGTCTCCACAATCAATGATAATGTTATGAAGCAAACAACATGTCAAGATAATGCTTGGTAGTTTCCTTTTATCAGGTCTCCACATAACCTTACTGAGGATTCTCCAACCTCCCTTTAACAGTGATAATGCTCTCACTGCAAGAAACCTTACAGGCCCATGTTTATGATTAAAAATGGACTGTGCACTTGATATGCTATTCCCTTCATAAGGAGTCATAAGCCATGGAAGAAGAGGATAACTGTGGCCACCCACTATATACTCTCTTATCACATCCCCTCCACCTAAAGTCCTTACATTTCCATTCAAACGATCCCCATTCTCGGTGAGTTTGAAAATCGTCGAACACTTCAACAATCTGGAATATGTCATGCCCCCAGGCAAACCAGTGACCATATCAATGAACCTCATCTCGTGATCCACAATCCCCTGCAATAACATGCTGTAATTCTTCTCCTGATCGCACCAGTCATCCGAGGTCTGCACCGCCGGAAGGGTCATCATGACGTGTGTCGCGTCAACAGCTCCACAGCAATTAGGCAGCCCGTAGGACACTTCGAAACCACGCTTGATCTCTTGCATCCTGTCGAAATCAGGCCAATTGAGATGGTGCCTGGCACGTTCCTCCAGTGCCTCAATGAACCTCCAAGTGACCTGAGAGACAGTCGATTGGCCAACACCGAAGGCGGCTCCAACTAAAACCTGAGACTCGCCAGATGCCAGCCTTCTAAGGGCAATGGCAACCTGCTTCTCAACACTGAGAAGCCTTCCCTCAATGTTGATTAGGCCAGATGGAGGCCTAGATATGAGATCCTCCCTAACAAGAGAACATATGTACTCAAAAGTACTCTGTGACATCCTAAAGAAATACTTAAACCCTTCTGCCTCATCAGTAGGTACACTGTACCCTGCAAGTTAACAATTGCATTATTCATCAACCATATCCATAAGACAATCAAATCTAACACAAGGAACCAGAGAAGCTAATAATACCAGATACCCAATTTGAAAAATCCTTTCTTTTCCCCTTTTTACTTTACCAACTAGACATAAAATTTGAGAGATGTTAACAATTGACAACAGAAAGTGATAACAATACAGAAACACCTGCATTAAAAGGAAGAATGGATATAAAAGTTTGAAACTTTGAAAGAGGAGAATAATGGGGGTACCTGGAGCAGTGGAATTTTTGTGCCAGAAAGAGTCCCACCAATCGGTTTCGCCGGTTCGGGGCTCAACGGGGACAAGGGTGATCTCTTTACTGCTGCGCTTCTTGAATTTCTTAGTCTTCTTCTTCTTCCTTTTCGTCTTGCTCGATTTCTTCTGCAGCGGTGCCATTGATTCAAGTTTCAACAAAGCAAACACCAGCACCACGAGTAAAGTGAAGTCAAATTCAAGCTACCTCACACTATCTTTGGGGTTAGGCTTTTAATTTTTTTTTTTCTTTTTCAAAAAAGGAAAAGAATGTTTTCAAAATTTTTATTAATTTCAATGCATTTTCAACTTAATTGAGATGCCTTATTTGTACTTTGAAGTGGAATATCTATTGACTCTAATATTCATTTTAAGAGTAAAATAATAAAACAAAATATTAAAATATGAAGTGTGCCAAAATCCAAAGTTGACAAAGTGAAAATTAATATCGATTATACGTTTTAAGAACTATAGTATATATAATTACCAAAATATGTGGTTTTTCTAAATTTATAATAAAAAACTTATTAAGAATTTAAATAATTGGATTTAGTGCTTGTTTGGGCACCATTATTTTGATAAAAAAAAGATCTTTTTTCAATGAAAAAGATCTTTTTTTATTTTTTAGCGTGTTTGACAAATTTCAAATAGTAAAAGTAAAAGTATTAAAAAAATCAAAAGAATTTTTTTTTGAGAAGCTATAATTTACATCTTTTTTCCTTAAAATAAGATGTTTTTTATGTAATAAATAAACAAAAAAATACTTTTATATTGTTATATCCAAATATAATTGATAAATAAAAAAATCTTTTTGCATGAGATGCTCAAATATAAAAAAAGATTTTTTTTAAAAACTCATCCAAACACGTCCTTAAGATACATATTATTGAACACTAGAGAAGAGGAGCTTGGTTATTTTGAATGGATTATAAACTTCTAACCACATCAATATAAAAATTATGAATATAAGGAGATAAATGTTTGACAACAAAACTCTTCTCATGTATAGTGTGTCAAATTCTTGACTAAATATTCAAGAAGAATAGCTGGGCTTCTTGGTTAAGATTTATTAACTATATACATTATTCATTTCATAGAGAATTTCATGTCAATTCCATTGATTATCAAACTCAGTACATAGACTATATACCCTCTGTTGGAAACTTCTTTAATTAACTTCCAACTGGGGCCTCACAAACTTAGACAAATTATTAGCATCTTCCTCTTTAGTCTTTACTATGATGCCCTCTAAGTATGATTTTCACTATCTCCATCATGTCACACACTGTTATGATAACTTGGCTGTGATTCAAAATTTTTGGCTTATACATGATCAAGATCAGTGTTTAATTACATTTGAATCAGACATTGTTCCATCCTCCTCCTGATTCATCTTTCTTGGGGTTTGGTTGATATGTATGGAGCATGAAGTTGCATGCTGCAACAGCCTCTTCAACTGTTAGGTACACCCACCTCTGCCCTATTTCATCAAGGAACTTTGCTTTATGCAGTTTCTTCATCACCTCACTCCCAGGATTCACCAGAACCAACTATTCACAAAGAAAAGGAGCAAAACAAAATGGTTAAGAATACTAGTTAAGAGGATAATAAATCATTTCTCTGTAAAACAAAATGTTGCAACATAACACAAGAGGAGAATAATTTACTTGTAGTCCTCTTCTCTCAACAATCTTTTTGACCTCTTCAAACATACTTATTCCACTTGTGTCAATGTTTGCAACAGCTGCAAATAAAATTAACACTACAAATTAGACTCAAAATCCTGATTAGTTGCTTCATATATAATAATTAACTTACCAGTCATATCCAATATCACATACTGCAAACTGTTCAGTCCTGAAGCTTTGATTCTGTCCTCCTCTTCATCAATCCACCTGGTGATCCTATGATCACAAATTAAATTCTTCAGTTAATTAGTTTCCAGTACTAAATTTGCATGTAGAATAAAATAGAAACAACTAGGACTGCCTTCTTAGTTCTTACCTCTCTCTTAAATAGCTTGCATTGGTAAAGTAAATTGGTGCATCAATTTCAAGAATTAGCATTCCAGGAATGTGTTTTGCATTGGGATATTGTTCCACATTTCTATATGCTCCAGTATTTGGAATGTTACCTAAAACAAATGTCCTTGGCCTTGCAACAAATAACAGTACACGAAGTACAGATATTGCTACCTGCAAAATCACATATTCATGTTATTAAACTTTATATTATACAAGTGACTATGATTAAACAATCATGAGAGTGATACTTACTGCTATTACTAAACCAATTTCGACACTGCCAAAGACGACACCGATATATGCACTAATGCAGACTAAGAAATCGAATTTGTCGATTTTCCAGAGGTGGATTGCTGCTTCATAATCTATGAGGCCGAGCATTGCAGATACTATGATGGCAGATAGTACCACAAGTGGAGTGTAATGGAACAATGGTGTTAGGAATAACAATGTCAACATCACTGCTATTGCCATTACTATGTTTGATGCTGCAGTCTTGCACCCAGCATTGTAGTTTACAGCCGAACGCGAAAATGGTCCTGAAACAACAAACATGCATTCATTTTTAAAGTCCTGTATCGTGTAAAATTGAAAGTCTGATAACCTTTATAAATGTGCGACAACCCTTATATCTAAAGTTAGCTTTTAGGATAAGTTAGGTCTCCTTAATTTTAATGACAGATATATGTTACTAACTATGATGTACGGTATATATAAAAATAAAGTATATTTTAGATTTTAGATAAATTATAATGATATTTTGATATTTTATTGATATTAAAATTTTTAATTATTTTTAATGTCTTATTTTAATTATATCAAGTATTTAAAATATTTTTTGTTTTAATAAATAATAATATATACTATATCTAAATTTATTTTAAGAATATGACTGGACACGTGGACATATGATGGTATTTAGGTGTGTCCAGGCGTGTCTGGAGAAGAATTTTTTATTTTTTATTAAGATACGGTTGGACACAGTAGACACACATATCGAACGAGTGTCGGTGAGTGTCGTGTCTAAAATGTGTCCGACACGCGAACATGATAACTCAACGAAGTGTCCGTGTTTCATAGATTACTAATGAAAGAAGCTAAGTACTAAGTAGTACCGGTTGCAAGGTAGCAAGAGGTGAAAGAACCAACAATGTTCATGGTGCCAATAGCTATCATCTCTTTGTTGCCATCAATATGGTAATTCTTAAACATTGCAAAGCTTCTTCCAACTGCTATTCCTTCCTGCACAAGTCAGTCCTCAAGAGTTAAGGACCTTGCATTGTTTATGTCATCTACATCACAAGCTAGATTAGTATAAATAAGAATCTCTATTGCACTCATTTTCTTATTTATTAGGTTAATAACTTTTAGCTTAACAAAATATTTAGGTCTGTTTGGAAAGTTTCAAAAGTTATTCTTTTTGAGTTTTTGACTTATAAAAAGTAGTAATATTAATCTCTGGTGCAATTTTTAAAACTAAATTGTAGCTCTCTAAGAAACTATTTAAGTGTTTATGGAAATGTCTCACAATAAATTTTTTTATCACATTTCTTTTAAAATAAACACTTTTAGAATTAAAAAACTAAATATAAAATAACTAACTTATTTATAAACTATTTTTTCAGAAAGAATTTAATTAAGTTGTTTAGTCAAACTGAAGTAATTAGCATTTCTGTTGGACCTCATTTTTTTGGTCATGGGCCTAATGGTGACTGTAATGTTTTTGGTTGAGAATGATTTTTTAACATCTTCATTAGGTACAATTACAAAGAACTCAGTCCAACAACTGCAAAGCCCATATCCAGTTAGTGTCGCCTTTTTCTTTTTCTTTTTTTTTTTTGTGGGTTTAATGGCGCTTAGGTATGATGTTAAATGTTAATTGTTAGATTAATTTACCTACTCATATGATATGTATTTAATTTCTTATTTGACAAAGGTTAGGCATTGATTACAGATGAGAAAATTATTTAGTGCGTTGAAATGTTTAGGTCAAGTGAGATTTAATGGACCAAACAAGTGTAAGATTTAACAAGGTTGCCAGGTTCCAAAGGAAAAATGAGATTGATTTTGATTTTGATTTTGATTTAGAGAGATACTTACCGCAAGGGCTATAATGCCGATGATAATGCCAGTTTTGATGGCAGTGTTCATATAAGGCGACACAAATATCAAATCTGTCACTGATGCTGGATTTAGCCCCTTCTTCAATTCTCCTATCTGATCCAATCACCGTTACAATTAAATTAACTCTTTATTTCATAAATTTATTTTTTTTATTAATAATACTTTGGATAAATATTTAAATAAATAAAACTTCACCTAAAGTTAATAGTCGAGAGTTGTTAAATGATAATTTAGTCAAACCTATCAAATTATTTAACGACTCTCAACTATTAATTTCAGATGAAAGTAGTTGTACCTAAATTTCTACCAATAAAAAAAAAGAAAAGTTTAAGGGGTCAGCAATTTTTGTGTTTTGTGTCTAGCACTTAACCATTAAAAGAAAAGTGAGTAATTTTCTACCATTTGATATAATCTCACACCAATAAAAAGACTATTAATGACGAATTGATGGTTACAAAATACAAAAGTTGCCGACTCCTAACACTTCTCAAAAAAACTTAAGAGGACAGAAAAATGGGAATAATGCTAACCACTTGAACGCCGTGCTTCTCGGCGTGGGTGAAATAGACAAGGAGACTTCCCAAAATTACAGATGTCAATGGCGCCATTGCTGACACCCAAAACAGCTTCGGTTTTTGTTTGCTCTGCATCAGTACTTTTAATATCAGTCATTAATTATGTTTTATATTAGTATGGTTAGATTTGATATGTACATACGAAGAGATTAAATATTATTTATTATTTATTATTTATTAATTTATATTTTTAACTATTAACTTATTTTAAAACTATACTAATTTAAAAGAAAATATCTCGCATTTATAATACAATAATCGATCCAATTATTGATTTCACTTCAATTTTTTGTTTTTCATTTTCTATGGAATAATAGTATCCATTATATATAAATATTGCTATACTATGCTTTTTGATGCATGGTTGGTGTTGGAAGAATCACGAAAGAATTGGATATCTAATTGCACAAATAGGGAAAAAGTATTAGTAATTAACTCAGTTAGGAGATTATTATTATTATTGATAAACATACCGATTCTAGAAATTAAATAGCATTATTCCCCAAAATATGGGGCATCGAAATAATAATTTATAAGGGCAGAGAATATATAAGAAGTGTGACAAGCTGCATCTTATCCCTTCATAGTTGGTATGAATAAAATTTCTTATTTTTCTATTGTTTAATTAGTTAGCGTTGTAGCCTTAAAAAAATATGAAACGTGGTACATGAATATGCCATATATATATATAAAAAAAAATCGTTAGAGAGACAATGGTTCATTTGTACAAAATGAACATCCCACATACTATCTAGAATAACCATTCGAATATTAGAGATAATAAACATCTTCTCAAAAGCTTAAATTTATTTTTTGGTCCACTAAAGATCGAATGAGTTTTCGGATCTAGAACTCTAATACCATGTCATGATACCACTCATCCCAAAAGTTTCAGCTAATGAAAGAAAGTAACATTAATAATTATATCTCTAATATTCTCTAAATCTTCATTGTACACATTGGACAAATATTTCATTGGCTTCTCATACTTTCTCATAAAAAAATAGTAAATTATTAGAGGTATGGGTTAGGCATCACTTACGAAGTATCTAGTGATGAGAAGAAAGAATATGAAGCAGCATCCTAACACTGCGCTTTCCCACCTCCACTGCAATATAATATATATAAACAAATATGAATTAATTAAAGCAATTATACTAAAGTGTATAAGTGAATTTATGTCCTACTCTTTTGTGTTTTTGTAGAATGGACAGAAAAATATTTGTTATTTAGATTATTTTTTTATTAATAATAAATTTTTTATTATTAAAAAGAATAAATTTTTTTTTTAAATATTTATTAAATTATTACATCTTATATATTATATATTTTTTATGTTTAAAACATAATTACAATAATAAATCTATTATTGATAAAAAAATAATCTAAATAACAGTATTATATATGTTAAAAAAACAATAATTACTTGGTGAGTTTGGGAGAAAACAGAACGCATGACGGAGACAAGATCAGCGTGGTGTGTGAAACGCTCCAATCCCAGAATTGATTTGAGCTGCTGCAGGCATACCACTGTTGCTGCTCCTCCCATGAACCCTACTATGCTTGCATGTGACAGAAAGTCCACTATGAACCCTAACCTATTATTTTATAATAATTCACTTGTTAATTATTCATTTCTCTCTCCAACACATTAGCATAAGACAAATAATAATCCAGAATTAATTACCTAAAGAGACCCAGTGAAGCTTGGAAGACACCAGCGAAGAAAGTAGCAGTGAAAGCGAGGTGTAGATAGAGCTGCGGGTTATGGATGTAATTAACCTCCTTACCCAACATCGACGCCATCAGAAGTGATCCAACGGCCACCGTTCCCACCGCCAAATCCCTTGAGCTTCCCATCATTGCATATATCAATGGCGGTATAAAGCTCGAATCTGCAGCATCATTATACACTTCAAATCATTAATCAATAATATTTAAATTATTAACTAAAAATATGGTATCCAATTACTAAACTAAAAATATTAAACTATTCATTACAGATATTAACAAAATAAATTAAAATTATTAACCTTTTAATTTTGTTTATTAACTTTTTTGTTTACAAGTCATTCATTTATTAGGCAGATAATTTTATGCCAAAAAAATAGATAATTTAATATAATTATACTTAATAAAAAATAAAAAATATTTTCCATACTAATTTTAAAATTTATGTATTTTGTATGATATGTCCATGTTAATAGTTGTGTATTATAAAGCCAATGAGTATTGAGTTTGTGCAGTCAACTTTTACATAAAGGTAAAAAATCAGTGCAGTTGATTTTACGGGAATTAAATAATCGAAAGTCGTTAAATAATTTGATTGATTTGACTAAATTTTTATTTAACGGCTCTTAACTATCAATTTTATGTAAAGTCGACTGCACTTGAATTTCCACCAAAATTAATAGACTAAATTTCGATGGAATTACTCTCTAAGTTATCAACTTCACCTGTTTTTACTGTTTATAAAAGTATACTCACAAAGTCCAAGAATGGGAGGGAGGTTGGCGAGCTTAGCATAACTGATGCCTTGAGGAATGGCCAAACTGGCGATGGTGATGCCGGCAATAACGTCCGATTTCAAGAACCTGAGGGTGTACCGTGGTCCCCATTCGCATATCGGCAAGAAGTACTGCAGTGCCAGCACCACCTTCCTTGACGCCGCCTGGTTCTTGAACTGCCTCAGCGGGTCATCCGGGAAGAACGTCTCCTTCAACGAGTACTTCAACGACTTCATAAACGGTTGCGGCGGCGGAATCGCCACGCCATTTGGACACTCCTTATTACCCATAATATAACTGTCTGCGATACGATACAAAAGTAATTTTATATTAATGCAATGGCAGTTACTATTGACAAGTGTAGAAATGGCGGTGTGATGACAAGGATGGAGGTGGGAGAGGGGAATTGAGTTTGGTGGTAGAACTGATGAGTGTTTGCTGGAGATGTGTGGCTTTATATAAAGAGACGAGGAGTGTTAAGGGTCAGCAACTTTTGTGATCGATTTGTAGTCATCAAATAGTTATTAATAATAAATTCATGTGAAGTCAACTTCACCTGAGTTTTCACCTAATTTTAATGGTGTGAAATTTTATCCAATAATTAAAAATTACTCACTTTTTTTGCTAGTTACATGTTGACTAAAATTTAATAAAATTGTTCGTCACTAGACTTTTTCTAAAAGGATTCAGTGTGTGTATGTGGTCTTGGATCATTCTTCGTTTTCCTAGTTTTGAGTGCGCTTCAAAATGGACCCTTTATTATTATTTATTCAATCTAAGATTTTATATCACATGAATTTGTGTCACATAATTTAGAGTCGGTACTTCAATCATTTTTTTCCAGATAGATGTGAATGTAAGTTATATTAATTTTTGATAGCATGCACATTATTATTATTGAATAGTTGATAGCACAATGAAGAGATTAGTGGAAATTGGAAATTAAAGGGAAGGTGACATGTTAACCAAAGAAAAACAAGATGGATGGATATTATTGAGTGTTCCCTTAATAATAAGGTGAGTGAAAATTGAAATTATAATGATTATATAGTTTGGAACTCTCCCAGTATGCCCTCCCTCATGTCTTTTGTCTTGTATATACCTGCCAAACACATGGTAGCAATATGCTACAAGCTCACGTATCTTATTCCTTTAAGCTTAATTACACAACACAGTTTGGCAAATGCCACTTCATTCATTCATCAACTCTATAGAGTTTCTTGTTTCTTCTTCTTCTTCTTTTTTTTTTTTGTTGAAACATAAT
>NC_029790.2:1860624-1865969 GCF_000816755.2 Arachis ipaensis | reverse complement strand
AAAAACACAAAATAAAAATAAAAAATAATTAAAAAATTGTAAAATAAAATAATTACAAATTATTTTATGGAATAACATTATTACCACACGCACATGTGACAAGTACGTTCTTTTAGTACTTGTACTGGTAGTCTCGTGCTCGTCGCATAGAACAGATGAAATAATTATAAATAATATGGAAATTATTATAGAGTAAAAAGAAACAAATTTTCATGTAAATTATTATATTTTGTATGTTTTCATAATCTATATAGTGTTACTAGCTTGCAAGTTTTTCCAATAATTATTTTCCCTTTTTTAATTAGTATTGTACATCAGCATGCACCACAATTTCCTGAGAAACAAAGAAACAAAATCTTAAAATAGAGGAACATTATGTGGTTTTATTGTACGGAAGAAGAATGGTACAAATTAAGAGCATCCCGTGACCAATATAATGTGCAACTTGTATATGGATATAATAATGTTTTGTTAATATAAAGATATAATTTAACGTGTGCATAAATGAAATTTATTATTTTGAATGAAGAACCTGGTCGTTTAACTTTGTGTTCTTATTGTGAAATGGCGAAGACGCGTATGAATTATACATATATTTGAGTAAAGCATGTGAATGCAAATAATATTATTTGTGTGTGTGATTATAATTTTAAAGGTGAATTCTACCCAATCCCCTCTAAAATAACATGTAAGTTACCCTTCATGATGTGTCACATTTTAATTGGTCATTACTTAACTATAGTTGGGTTATTTTGTAATTTATTATTTGAGATGGGTAATTGTATAATTTCTTAAAATATTAAAATTCTACCCCATTAATTGAAGCACGTTCTCACGCAATCTCTTTCTACAGTGCCTCATTCCTTAACGAGTCGTTGAATTTCCATGGCTTGTAACTTCTTCGTTCTTCCCAGTATAGTCAGCACCGACTTCCAGTATAATCAGCACCGACTTCATTGCTATCTCATGTCCTCTCACTCAATCTCTTTTTTTTTTTTACCATGGATCATTCCTTACCAATATAATTAATGGTTAGTTTGGTTATTAAATTTTTTTCATTAAAAATAATATATGGAATATATATTCATATGTAAAATATAATATAATATAATAAAATAAATCTATTTAAAATACTTAAAAGTATAATTAAAATCATGAATATATAAATATAATAATAAAATTTGTACTCTAAACAAGTAAACATATCTTTTATCATACATAAATTATTTAAAAAAAATATAAATTGTTAAAATTAATAACACAAATTTAAAATGATAAAATTCAACTTTCTTACAAGTAATTTTTATAATGACCAATTAAAATGTGACACATCATGAAGGGTAACTTACATGTTATTTTAGAGGAGGTTGGGTAGAATTCACCAATTTTAAATGGTACATGATGGCATATATATATTCTGGTCAGGGGAGAATCAAATGTCACGGGCATGGTCCTCTTTCCCCAGAAGACAAAAGAGGAACAGCAAAACTATGAAAATGTCTCTTATCTTTGGTGACATTATTGGATATATTTGTGAAGATATCTTTAATACATGAAGATAATAATGTGATAAAATACGAATATATTTTATATTGTTAGAGATATAATTATGGATATTGTTTTTTCTATCAGTTTAAATTTTTAAGATGAGTGGTTTGATAACATGGTATTAGAGTTCTATGTTTGAATATTTTTAAATATTATTTTTATACTAAGAGATTTTAACGTCAGAAATTACCATTAAACCGTTAACATCGCAAGAAAAAGACAGTACTGGGTTGCTGTGTGTATATGAATTATATATACACGGTCCCTGTTGTGTGATGCTATGCCCTATTATGCTGTACCTTTCATAAAGTATTTCGTGATGGTGGAAACTCAAGTGCAGTCGATTTCATGTGAAGTTGATATCTGAAAACAAAATGATTTGACTAATTTGACTAAATTTTCATCTAACGACTCTCAGCTATCAACTTTACGTGAAGTCGACTTCACCCAAGTGCAGTCGACTTCACGTGAAGTTGATATCTGAAAGCAGTTAAATGATTTGACTAATTTGACTAAATTTTCATCTAACGACTCTCAGCTATCAACTTTACGTGAAGTCGACTTCACCCAAGTGCAGTCGACTTCACGTGAAGTTGATATCTGAAAGGAATTAAATGATTTGACTAATTTGACTAAATTTTCATCTAACGACTCTCAGCTATCAATTTTACGTGAAGTCGACTTCACTCAGGTGCAGTCAACTTTAGGTGAAGTTGATATCTGAAAGCAGTTAAATGATTTGACTAATTTGACTAAATTTTCATCTAACGACTTTCAACTATTAACTTTACGTAAAGTCGACTTCAACTGAGTTTTTACCTTTCATAATCCTTTATGAGATGCATTATATATATATCACTTGTGTACATTAAATGTATGATACTTTTTTTTTCTTGTAATAAGAGTTTTTTATACTAAATAATTTATAGGAAAAGTCTAGAGGACCAGCAACTTTTGTGTTTTCTGGCCAACACTTAACCATCAAAACAAAAGTGAGTGATCCCCCCACCATTAGATGTAATCTCACACCATTAAAAACATTATTAATGGTCAATTGATGGTTACAAAACACCAAAATTACTGACCCCTAACATTCCTCTAATTTGTATTATTTGAAGACAAGTTTTATTATTGTTACAAAAAAAAAAACTTTCATGCAGTCATTTCTCTTAAAATCACTTTTCAATTAGGCGGCCTCCTTTGTGCATCTGTCCTTTTTTCTTTCTCGTTTTTCCGCATTTTTCTTATTTTATTCTTTCCATTTCCTTTTTATGGTTATGTTTGATTGATATGAGGCTAACTTTTTTTCGAAAATGTTATTTTAATACTAAAATTAATTATTAAAATCAATCATTTATAATAAATATATATAATTTAGTAAATGCTATGGTGTCTATCATTTTGTACCTAAGTTACTAAAAAAATAAATAAATAATACTTAATAAATTTTACATGATTTATTATTTATTTTAAACATTTTATTTTTTACTTTAAAAAAAAAGTTAGTCAATTTAAGCACTAAATAAATTAGATGGTTAGATTTATTAACAGAAGAGAAAGAAACTGAAATTTAGAGGTCCAATTTTAGGTAAGATACACAAACCTAAGAGTTAGATTTGTGCATTAATATTTAAAAATTCAGTTATATATATAAATCTGAGAGTATGATTTGTGCATTATAAAAATTTAAAAAGTTCGGTTGCACAAATGACAAATTTAAAGATTAAATTTATGTTTTAAATGACAAATTTGTTGGTCTGTGTTATATAAATGTTCGAAACGATATTTAAAAAAAAATTCTATATCTACATTTTCTGCATTTTTATCCTGGGTAATACTAGGTAGACAAAAAAAATAGCCAGAACTTACCTTATTTAGCATTAATTAATTATCACAACAATTAATAAATACTAAATAAGACAAGTTATGGCTATTTTTGGCTGATTTTCTTTGGTTACCAAACATTTCCGTTTTATCCTAAAATAGTTTTTTTGTATCCAATTATATGAAAAATCAATGTACTTATAATAATAATTATTGAACCACTTGTCACAAAAATTTATTGAAGATATGTATAACATTTAATACACTCTCTCACATAATAATCTTTTTGAGGTTTGAGGGGTGAATTTTTTTTTTTTTTTGGTAACAATTGAATTTTAGAAAATTTTTGTCACAAAAAAATTATGTTATAAAACAATTTATTTAAAAAATGTGAATGGATAGATAGATATAGATAGATTATGATCCAATGTTTTTATTATGGTTTGGAAAAAGAAAGGGTCAAGAACTGTTCCTAATGGTTTCGTTGTGTTTCCCGAAAGAAAAGAAATGAATAATATGGGCATGGGCGATGAGTCAATTGAGAAATAGAAGCTAGCTGGGTTTAATTTCTGTCCCCACCACTTTGAATGGTGCATTTTCTTGCACAATGTCTCCTCCAGTAGGGCCCACCTACTCTTTTCCCTTCAAATAAATCCTTTAATTTGATTCCAATTCTTTGATGTCTAATCTAATCTAATCTAATGATGCTCTCATTAGTTGCTTCATCATGGATTTAATTTATCCGTATCTTCACTTATTATTTGAATCAATAATGCTAGGCAACAAATGGTTCCAGCAAAAAAGCAGTCAAATGCTTCTGAGTGAATCTAAAATTTCTATGTGAATGATATTTATGTTAGGTATTAGAATGTTTTTTTTTTTAAATTGGATGATTTTAAATATATTTTTTGATTTATTATGTTTTAGACATTTGGAGAGGAAATGAGGATGAAGAAACAGAAGCTAATTGAATCAGTTTTCGTGATTCACGTTGCAACGATACTGAACGTATCTCCTCCTAATTTAAATGTGGAGAAACATTTAATAACCAATATTTTAAATCATGAATAAATAAAACTAATTACTATATTTATAATTAATTAAATTATTTCTTTCTTGACTGATTTAGAGTTGGTTCCGTATACTTTTCCTATTTGAATTTCACTAATGTTTTAGATTCTGTTAGCGTTATAATAACTCATTATTAGTTATTTAGTTATACATATACCACACTCTAAAATGAAAAACTTATTAGACAAATTAAAGTAGTCTTCTTCAAATTAAATTAAAGCATGCAATTAACTAGTGGCTGGTTTAAGTGATGATAGGTATTTATTTCCTTAACCATATAATTAGGGTTTTAAGTTTGGAAAAAAAAAGTTATTAGGAGAATCATATTCTTTGTGAGCTTACACTAAATCAGAGAGATTCAATATAGAATTTTCTCCAAAAAAAAATGAATTAGTGATAAATATTCTTTATTAGAAATATTTTCTAAAGATTTTATATATCTCTGACACAAATTATTTGTTAGCAATTGCACTTAGCAGTTGCACCTCTGTTCATTAAGTCAACGTTATTGTTTTTTGAGTTGGTGTGAAAAGAAGAAGCAATTTTTTTTTTGGGTTTAAAGTCAATAAAAATGATTAGAAATTACAAGTGGAGCAAGTTAAAATAAAAAAAAAATTAAAAAAAGTATAAAATTTTTATTAGAGTCTAAGTATAAATGCTATAATAACTTGATTATTTTGATCAACTTAAAAATAATACACCTATGTGATATGCAGCATATATGGAAGCTTAGAATATCTAATGGTAATCTTTGATCAAGGTCAAAATTAGATAAGCTAGTTTAGTCAACGAATTAATTATTATCTAATTATGTGTTGAAAATAAATTATACATGATGATAAGATTAAGTTAATATTTATTAAATTATTATATAATTTGATAAAATTGTACAAGATAACAAT
>NC_029790.2:1860189-1860475 GCF_000816755.2 Arachis ipaensis | reverse complement strand
ATAGGTTATCTATCTTACATATAGTTACTTTATTTTGATTCATTGACTATTGGGATAATCTATGCACAAGATTTTAAACTATATCATGATTATTGCCCTAATGCAAGTTGCAAAAAGCATAGAATCCAAGTGAAATTCTTAAAGATCAATGAAGTTTGGAGGATTGGAGCTGAAAATAAAACTAATATAGCTATAATAATGTGACTCATCTTAATGTTCAAATAATTAATTTAAATTCCACTCATCTTAATTAGATTTTTAATATGTTCTCTTAAACCATTTTTTT
>NC_029790.2:1856207-1860184 GCF_000816755.2 Arachis ipaensis | reverse complement strand
TCTAATAATAAAATAAATAAGTTATTCAGATATGCAAGTTAACAAGTTTCAAGAAATTAGAGTATATATGTCAACAAAATCATTAAAAGAATCTTGTGGGATATAACAACTTTTTGAAAGAATAAAATTTTGATGGTCAAAACAGTTTTCTGATAAACAATCTTTGTGTATCTATATACGATACAGTAGAGAGATATATCTAAATGATTACTTTGATTTTTCCCATCCATGTATGTTGGTGCCAACCGAAAGATATAACAGGAAAATTTCAAAAAGAATATATTTATGAGGAATACTAGGGGTCAGCAATTGTGGTATTTTGTAACCATTAATTGGCCATCAATAATGTTTTTAATGGTGTGAGATTATATTTAATAGTGAAAAATTACTCACTTTTATTTTGATGGTTAAGTGCTGGCCAGAAAACACAAAAGTTGCTGGCTCCTAGACTTTTCCTATATCTATTTGATAGACATTAGAATTGTTTGTTCTTTAAAATTTGAAAGAAGAATGCAAAATTAAATAATGCTATGCCCTATTCTTTAAATACATTAGGTATTGCTTATACACTATGTTTATAATTATTCAATCAAGCAAACATGTCAGACTATAAGTGTGAATTGCAAAAATAAATAAATAAATAAAAATACACATGATTGATTATCTTTAATACAAATAATAATATGTTAATATGTTAGTCCTTTGTTTTTGACCTTTTCCTTCTAAGTAATGTATATAACTAGGTGAATGCTATCCTACTTTCTCTAAAGTAACATATAAATTATTTTCTCTGATGTGTCATATTTTAATTAGGTGTTTATTTTAACCTGAGTTATTTTAATCTTATGAGAATTAATAATATCTTGAAAGACAGTGACAGTCTGACAGAAGAAGAAAATTGAACACCCAATAAGACGGTGATATTTAGGAGACACAACGACCACGACAAAGGAGTGGGGAGGAGTAAACGCAATTAGAGAGAGTTAGAGTACCTTTTCTGAAAGAATGATTTGGGAAGAGAAAACAAGACACCCAATGTGACGATGATGTTTGAGAGGCGTAACGACGACGATGAAGGAGTATAATGGGGATGAGTAAACGCAGTTAGAGAGAGTTGTAGTACCTTTCCTGGAAGAATGATTTGGGAAGATAAAATAAGACATCCAATGAGACGGTGATGAGGCCTAATGACGATGACGAAGGAGTAAGGAGGAGTAATAGCAATTAGAGAGAGTTGGAATACCATTTATAGAAGAATGATTTGAGGAGAAAAACAAAACACCAATGAAATGGTGATGCTATAGGGAGGCGCAAAGACGACGAAAGAGTGGAGAAGATAACTCAGGTTAAAATAAGCATCCAATTAAAAATATGATACATCAGAAAAGATAACTTACATGTTACTTTAGAAAATATAGGATAGCATTCACGTATAACTATATAAACTATGCATTATTCTGTTAGCTACTCATTAAGTTCCAAATTAAATAACTTATTTTGTTAATTATAATTTCCTTGCGTGGTACCCTTGCTTATATATATGTTTGAAAATTATTGTTTCACACTTGGTTATATAAAATATGTACTAAAATATAAAAAAAAATATAACTTTAATTTTAATAATATTTACATCATTACTATAATTACATATCTTAATATATTCGTATTAGAATTCACATCTGAATTAATAAACGACAAATATATATGATGCATGATATATGTAGAAAAGGGTGGCGTATACACTATAGATTAATTAATTAATTAATTAACAGGTTTGAGTTGACTTGTTCCATATTATATGGTGTGTTCCTATCTCTTTTTCTATGCATTATTGATACACTTTTTTGAAGTAACATAAAGAACATTACATTGAACCACAAGCAATAGTGATCAACCTCCAATTTTCTCAAAGAGTGTATACATGATGACACAAAGATATTCAACTTTGAATTATTAATATGACTTTCCATGTTTGTTGCAACTGGGGACACACACACATGCCTTAGCTTGTGGCTCAAATGCACCCACTATTAATGTTATCATCATCATTATTATTCTATAAGATGGACAAAACTGTGTTTACGTCATCAATCCTACCTATGTATTACTAATTTACTATTATTGACCCTAGTTGATAATAACATCAACAACTTTGGTCAGAGATGCCAGGTTTCTTAAGCTTTATCCTAACTGTTTTATCCTCTTATTACATCCAGCGTTCAACCTTGTCTTGTGCATATAAAAAAAGTTATTCGTACATAATATTTCGAAAAAGATGAAAATTCAGGTGCAATTGACTTCATTTGAAGTTGATAGTTGAGAGTCGTTAGATGAAAATTTAGTCAAATCAATCAAATCATCAAACGATATCAAACGTAAAGTCGACTGCACCTGAGTTTTCACTTTCGAAAAATCAAAATATTATTGTGTGATTATAAAGTAAAAACTTAGGTACAGTTAATTTTACGTGAAGTTGAACTGAGTCGTTAGATGAAAATTATTTAGTCAAATCATTTAAATTATTTAACGATTTTCTCCTATTAACTTCAAGTAAAATTGACTGTACCTAAGTATATATATTCTCGTCTATTATAAAATGAAGTATAAATTTTATGTGTTAGAAATATAGTCATTTATATATTTTATCTTCAGTTTTTTTTTGAAAAAGTAAATTTATGATATATTATCAGAATTTCTATGATCAAAAAATTAAAAATTTAATCTTTATTATCCTAACTAACTATAATTATAATAATTAATAGAATAACTAATAAGCCTTTTATTTATTAATAATCAATATAAGTATATTGATTGCCATAATGTCGTCTCACGAAATTATATTCAAATAATATTATTTATAAACAAATAAAGCTGAGGTTTGATGATAGATTTGGGTAATTTAAGGATTGACCAAATTAAAGCAAAAGGAATATTCATGATGATCAATAATGCAATAATGTAATAATATATAGAAGAAAAAAAGGGCGAAATTAAAGCCCAATATATATTGACAAGTATTATTTCATTTATTTCACAATGTGTTAAGTAACATTCTTTTGTGTATAGATGACACTAGGACTTATCAGCAATTTAAGGATTGACCAAATGAAAGGAATGTTTCTCATAATACAGTAAACACTCAAATTGGCCAATAATAATTTTAGATCAGACTTTTTTATTCTTAATAAATTTTTATATAATTTATTGGCTAAAAATAAATTTTTAAATAGAATTTCGATTCAACTATACTAAATTAATTAATTAATTGAGTGAATATTCCACCCGGCCCTTGATAATTATTCGACAGGATAATGAGGCTTCAAAAAAAAATACTCAATCCGGTCCTTGATATTTTTTTTAGGACTGATTAGTCACTGTTCAAAAAAAAATAACATTAACTGTTTTTGGCACAAGGACTAATTAGTCCTATAAAAATAAATCTCAAAGGCCAAATTGAGATTTTTTTTTGTTAAAGACCTTATTGTCTTTCGAAATAATTGTTAAGGTCATTTAGGATTTTTTTTCCTAATTAATTTAATGGAAAAGGGAAAAGTTTTGACAAGGAAATATATTGGATTAGCTAAAATTTATGTAATATTATTTGTGCACTTTTTTCTTAAGATAAAAGAGGAAAAGAGGACAGTCGACAATAGTGGAAGCATTCTTCGGATTATTTAGTGCAAGAAAAAGTTAAAATTGCTATTGATCTATACCATTAAATAGTGATTATTAAAGTTGTCTTATATTTCAACTCTGATTTTAACAGGAGTATTGACGTGATCATTCATCATTTCATAACTACTCTTTTTTCATTAACTATAAAAACACCTTTTTCTTTTCTTTTTTATGAAGAAATTTCAACGATCGGATTCGCTCTTTGTTTTTTTTTTTAACTTAAAAAAAAAAGTGCAAAGCTTTACTCTTAATATATGATAAATTAAAAATCTAAATTAATGAAGTAAATTATGCAAATACAA
>NC_029790.2:1839725-1856199 GCF_000816755.2 Arachis ipaensis | reverse complement strand
TTTAAATCGATTCAAAATTTAATTTATTAGTTTTTTGGTTAAACTGATTTGTCCGGTCTAATTTTAATAAAAATAACACAGTTTAATCGGTTATATATGTTAATTTTAATTATTAAAAAAAATCTTTTTAACATCTTTATTGAGTAGTTCTCAAAAAAATTAACCAAAATCAAATAATTTCCTGAATTAAAAATAAAATTTTTTAATTAATAATTATATATAGGATTAGGTGCATGCACATGCACATGCACAATAATGTGAAATATGGTATATTACCCACCACTAATCTGGTTCAGAAAATAAGCAAACAGGATCTAATTAAGAAAGAGAGCACTGATATGATTTGCAATTAATTAAGGGAATATAATTCATCACAAAAGGTGAAGGAGAATCAGCCACTACACATGGCTGGTCACCCATTAATGGAGATATATACCTCCTTTCCAATTCATCATTTACTTTAATCTATTCATATATATCTTCATCTATTCCCTTACTTTCTTATTAATGCTTAATTAGTTAAATAATTTCATGTCCCTTTTAGAAGAACTTTTTGTGCTTTAAGGCACTTCATTACTTTATCGTAGGCCCTATTTTTGTTTCATATATATAAATTATTAAACAATAATTATATGCAATAGGATATTCATTTTCGATGCTATTGTATATGTGAGGAAAAGAATAAAAGTGAAGGCCACTCTACAATTAAAAAAAATGATGAACTTATTTTTTAAATAGAGTTTAATTTAATTATAAAAATAATTTAAAAGGTGAAAATTATATTATTCATACTTATAAATTTTATATAAATCTTATAAATATACAACACAACAAGTCAACAACAGAAGTCAGCCAATTTTATTAAGAAGCTAGGATAGGGGTGTTTATGGATCGGATCCAATCCGCATATCCGCGTCGTTTATTCGAATCCGATCCAATTTTATAAATATTCTTTTTATGTTTTATTTCAACTAATAATTATCATATATGTTGTATTATTTTAATTTATTATTTAAGAAAAGTATGTTTAATATTATTTTAAGAGTAAATATATTTAAAAGAATAGAAAAAATGAATTTTATTGATATGTTTTTAATAAAAATAAGTTTTTAAAAATATTTTTGTGTTTTTCGGATATATCCGATATCCGAACCGCAAATGTGCGGATCGGATCCAACATTAAAAAATGGGGATATTAGATCCGACCCGATCCGATGATTTTAGTGCAGATCGAATCGAAATTTTGGCAATATCCGATCCGATCCGCGTTCACCCCTGCCAGGGTAGTTCGAAAAAAAGCAGAAGTTTTTGGTCAGTATGGGCCTAGATCCCAGTCCTAAAAGACATATGGGCCTAATTTTGTTTGGACCGATATATAGGCCTAATTTAATCCAATGTAGTGTAACAGTGTAGCATCAACGTTACCCAAGCAGCCTCCTTATTGGGCCTCAACATAACCCAACAATTTGGGCCTTTAATGGGCTTCAGGTCTATTCAGCCACCTGCTTGTTTTGACCCCTCAACAGTCAACAGAGAACCCCACCTTCTAATTACTTATTAGTAATGAGTAGTTACTGTCATAATAAAGACGGGTGAATTAGACGAGTGAGATGCAAATTTATTTTCTAAACCGAAGATATGGACAACCTAACTGCGAAAGTACTATACTACCCTAAATTAAAGTGGCAAGTAGGAGTAGCTGTATGATTATTTAATACTCGTCTTTGATATGCTTACTCTCTTAATTATTTCTTTGATGTTTTGTTTATAAACGACAGAGTACAGAAGAAGGAAAGTTCCTAACCTATAATTGTTTATCAAATAAGATTAAGATTAATACCTACGAATTAAAAGAAAAGAAAAAGGTGTAACGTAATTATGTAATACGTTATATCCATGCACCTTTAATTTGAGGTGTCGCTTTTGCCTTCATTCTAATTTTTCCCCTTCCTCTTTGTTTTGCCGCCTTCTCTTTTCTAACAATCATTGTTAAACTTTTAAATACTAATACGTATATCATACGGTACCGTATATCATACTATATTGCTATGATAATAAGTTAGTAACCGCCACCAATAGTCTTCACTCACTCCTCAGAATTCAGAACTGAAAATTGCTATGTTGCTTAGCCAGATCATGTTTTCATGAATTCAGGTACTCTTCTGCATCCATTTGCATTCTTTAATTCCGTCTTAGTTTCCAGATTTCAGTTGTTTAATTTCTTAGAAGGGAAAACAATGAATGCTGATTGCTTCAGCTGAAAATCTTGTCGGCAACCATGCAAATTTCTTTGCTCAGTGATTGCACTTTGATGTATGGTTCAAGTTTGGTGCATTTAAAACCTCAATTAAATGAAACAAGTGGCAAGTCATTTGAACCAACCAACAAGATTTGAATTTTGAAGCTCTTCATTATACACCTTTGATATGTTAGGTCATGGTTTTAAAGCCATACTAGTTGCTGCAATGAATTCTTGAACTTAACTTTTTCTAGTAATAATATTTACAGGTAGTGTTACTCTGACTTGTAAGAGGTAGAGTGAAATGGAGCAGTATGAAATTCTGGAACAGATTGGCAAAGGTGCTTTTGGTTCTGCTCTTCTTGTCAAGCACAAGCATGAAAAGAAAAAGTAAGGATCATTCCAATCCATATCTTCAATGTGATTTGAGAATTAACATGTTATTTCGTTGTTTGCATATATTCATGTCATATCCTTGCGCTTTAGATATGTCCTCAAGAAGATTCGCCTTGCTCGCCAGACTGACAGAGCCCGAAGGTCTGCCCATCAGGAGGTAAATTCACTACATTTGTGAAATGCTTGAGAATTTAGAGTTGATCCTTAAGCCTATTCTTGTTCATTCTTGTCAATTTTATATGTGAATTGTAGTTTTATATACATAGAATCTGGAAATGATGATGTCCTTCAAATTTAATTAAGCTGATTGGATGTGTTTCTTCCTTGGTTTATAGATGGAGCTTATATCTAAAGTTCAAAATCCATTTATAGTGGAGCATAAAGATTCCTGGGTAGAAAGGGTCAGTCTTTTCTTGACAATCAGAACTTGCATTATATATGTTTGGTAGATTTACTAACAGAACTATTCATATTCTTCCCTTGCAGGGTTGTTTTGTATGTATTGTCTTAAGTTATTGTGAAGGAGGAGATATGTAAGCCATGATTCACACTGAACTCAAGTGTTTGAGGAAGTGAAATTACAGCATTTATTAAGACAATCCAATTATGAAGCCTTTGTAATCATCTGTTTCTGTTCTACAGGGCTGAAGCTATAAAAAAGGCTAATGGTGTTCATTTTCCTGAAGAGGTTGGTCGCTCTTAGCCCTGATGGATACTCTTACATTCTTATTCCCACTCTCATCAATTAACTGTATCAACTAACTGATATCTATATAAACTCTTATGCACAGAAACTTTGTAAGTGGCTTGTTCAACTGCTGATGGCACTTGATTACTTGCATGTAAATCACATACTTCATCGAGATGTCAAGGTAAAAGGAACTTTCAAAGTTCAATAATATATCTGAGAAAGTTGAGGACCAGCTTGTGCTGATGTTTTACCCTCTTCTGTTCAGTGTTCAAATATATTCTTGACAAAAGATCGAGACATCCGTCTAGGTAAACCAGTATTGTTGTTTCTTCTTTTACTGGAGAAGAAAAGAAAAGAGTATTTTATTTTATTTTATTTTTATGTAGATTTTTCCAAAAGTTGTGCATTGTTTTGTAGCATATATGCTAATCTTATGTTATGCTTCTCGGATGCAGGTGACTTTGGCCTTGCTAAAATGTTGACATCTGATGATCTTGCTTCCTCAGTAAGTGACACTTCCATAATACTGTTTCCGTGGCTGTTTCAGCTTTTTTATTTTGTCTTGATAATTTACCATGTGTTGTGGATCTAAATTTAGGTTGTTGGGACGCCAACTTATATGTGTCCTGAGCTTCTTGCTGACATACCTTATGGTTCTAAGTCAGACATCTGGTCTTTGGGTAATTTAATTTCTTTTGTTCTTCTGAGATTACATATTCTATATGGTTTTTAAATTTAATTTGACAATGCCTATGCCTTGAATTATAATATTTCCAGGATGCTGTGTTTATGAAATGGCTGCTCACAAGCCAGCTTTTAAAGCTTTTGTAAGCTACTACTACCCTAAGTGATGTTTGCCACTGGTTTATGTCATATTTGTATCATACATGATATTATGGCTTATTGGTTTTCACTATTTAACACTTTTTTTTAATGTTTGGACTCTGGAGCATAGCATAAAATCAATGACTAATATATGTTGGCTGTTTTCATCTGAGCAGGATATACAAGCATTGATTAACAAAATAAACAAGTCTATAGTGGCTCCACTTCCAACTATATACTCTAGTGCTTTGTGAGTCCAATCTTTCCCTCCAGTAGTTGTTTTGACACATCATCCCTTTTCACCTGTTTATCTATCATATATTCTTATATGTCAGCACCTATATGCATTATGAACTGCTGGTTTATGTAAGAACAGCATATATCAGACATTTATCAATTTCACTAGTTCTTTATAAAATCATTATATTTCCAATCTAGTTTGTGGAACTCATTCAGCTGCATGATACTGATTTGTGTGACTTATTGTGATATATTTGTTGTTTCAGCCGAGGGCTTGTGAAAAGCATGCTACGGAAAAATCCAGAGCTTAGGCCAACGGTGTGTTTTATATGTTCTTGTACTTATTTGCATCTATCCAGAATTCCGGATTAAATGCATATTTTAGATTTTATGGTGGCTCTCTTTTTATCTTTGACAGGCTGGTGAGTTATTGAATCATCCACATCTTCAGCCTTACATTCAAAAAATTCAGCTACAACTAAGTAGCCCCAGAAGTAGTAGTACTTTGGCATTTCAATGGCATGAGAAAAACCATGCAAGAAGTAGGTTCATAGAGCCAGAATCTGTTTCTTCTCTTTCTGGCCAAGACAAATGCTTGTCATTAAGCAGTGACAACAACAGGTCCTTGAATCCAAGTGTTTCTGGAACTGATGAACAAGGATCTCAGTGTTCTTCTACCCAAAGAGCAATTGGATCATCATCCACTTATTCAAAAGAGAAGCTCTATGAACTATCTATTGGCTGTGTCCCTGACAAATGCAATACTTATAAATCATCAAAAGCTAGAAAGTCCTCAATTGTTCAGAGACCTTCAACACTGAGAACTGCTAAGGCTTCTGCCACACTCAGAGGCCAGAAAATGACTCCATCTAGGACAGTAAGAATTGAATTAGTTCCATTCATCTGAGTTTGGTATTCATTTTCCAGTATTATCATATATCATATGATACATATAGCAAATATGTTTACTTAATATATGTTTACTTCTCATGTCAAATTGCATTAATTAGTGATTTCATTTTCTTATTTTCAGCACCCAATGCCTAATGCAGCAATCCGCAGAGCATCAATTCCACCACCAAGTAGAGCAAACATTGGCCTTCTCCAATGTGTGGAGTCTCCCAATGTCTCGGTTAACACTCCGAGAATCGACAAGATTGCAGAGTTCCCTCTGGCCTCATATGAGGATCATTTCTTCCCTGGCAAAGTAACATGCCCATCACCATCACCATCACCATCACCAACATCAATAATAACCACGAGCGAGGAAAAGTGCATGATCCAGGTTGTGGACAAAGCCACTGTCCACAACACCAACAGTGAACACTCTGCTGATCATAAGCATCGATTCGACACCTCGTCGTTGCAGCAACGTGCAGAGGCATTGGAGGGGCTGCTAGAGTTCAGTGCAAGGCTGCTACAACAACACAGGTTTGATGAACTTGGAGTCTTGTTGAAGCCATTTGGGCCTGAGAAGGTTTCTCCAAGAGAAACAGCTATTTGGTTGGCCAAGAGCTTCAAACAAACTCTTCTATAAGCTTTTCTTATCTTTGTCAAATGTGATCAATCATCGTTGCCATAGAACAGTGTACATCAATAGAGTGCTTTCTCTTTTTTGCATTGCCAATTTTCCATGACATCCATGCTTGTACATTTATATTTATAAAACAAACAAATCTGGGTGCACTTAATTATAATAGTCAAGATACAATTATTATGAATAAGTACAGGGAGCCAATGGCCTAAGCGTACAATGTGTACAATGGAGGTTTAGGAAGTATTAGAGATATGACCATTAGTGTTATATTGTCCTGTCAGGTTACGCTTTTGGGATGAGTGGTTTCATGATATAGTATTAAAGTTCTAGATCCGAAAGGTGAAGAATTTGATCCTTGGTGAACCCCAAAATCAGCTTAAGCTTTTGGGATAAGTGGTTTTATGACATGAGATGCTTATTATCCCTGGTATCTGGATGATTATTCTGGATAATATAGGTGATGTTCATTTTATTCATAGACCAAAAATTTAGTCCATTGTACACATTGTACGCTTAGGCCATTGGCTACTCAATTATTATTTACCAATTATTACGGACACAATTTATTATTTTTCACCATCAGTTACTCAACATTAAAGAATGTTAAAAATTATAGTATATATTGAGTAGTGTCCTAAAAGGAGGTTCTCTCTTGGTTGTTGATTTGGCATATTATTCAGGGAGAAGCAGAAAGTACAAGCATGATATGAATATGTTATGACTAAGAAGTGATGGAGACATGTCCATCACCAACTCCAATTAAGTAGGCAATGAGCATGCATGCATGCATGCATGCAGACACATACATAGATCGATAAATGTATGATCCCAACATGACCTTTGTCTTTTTGGAAAGCCTCTACTGTCAATTTCTCATCATTCAAATCGGAGAATCTGCAGTCTCAAAACGGAATCTCTTCCCCTAAACCCCCTATATATCTTTGAGAATTTCAGACCCTACTGCCTAGTCTGAATTATTTCAGTAAATAGCATAGAACGGTCACAACTTTAATTTCGTGCCATTATAAATTATTGGTGGTCCGTTTTTGTACAACTTAGTACATAGATTCCGATATTCTAAGTTTAAGTTAATTAATCTTAGAAATTAAGCTATATATGAAGACTATCTTAATTATCTAATTAGCTTTAATTATCTCTAAACAATATGAGACTAACTTCATCATAAAACGTGAACCAGATTATATATTTATATCACACTAAGTTGAAAGAGAATTGATCCATACATAGAAAATTATATGACATGAACATAAAAATTTAGAGTCGTCGAGCATGCATGCATGTATGTCAATATGCATGCATGTAACTGTTATTTGAGTGTAAAAGTAATAATTATTTCTTAAATTAGATTTAAGTAGTGTTAATTTTTGTAGCATAACCTATCATTTAATCACCTTAAAAGGAAAAAAAAAGGGAAGAAAAAAAATATTGTATTATGATTATGAAACATGGAAGTGAATAAATAAAAAGTTATCACTTTCACTACTATGCTACATGTGGTAAATACTATAGTGGATTATATGTCAATCTTTCATTTTAGTGCTAAGTTACCAATGCTAGCTAACCAATGATTTATTTAAACAACATAAATAACGGGTTTTAAAATTTGTCTATTTTAACTAAAAGATATTACGCCTTAATTTAATACTACTAATTAAATTTAGGATTAATTTACTCTTTTAACCTTATTATTTACATTGTTCACACATTGTTTAAAAATATTGTTGATTATCTACTTTTTCTTTAATATATTATAAATAAATTAAGNNNGAATAAGTTTCTTCCCTTGTAGATGATGCATTCCTTTCAAGCTTTTTTGATAGTTTAGCTATAAATAGTGCGTTGGGCAACTGACCTATAAAGTGGGAACAAATCATGAAAATTAATCTGTGTATAGGAAACTTGCAAATTTTGCATGGGTAGGTCTTCTTTCTAGGGTATGTAAATAAAGAAAAAAGTAAGCACTAAGCAAATAAAGAAAAAGGAAGGTTTGGGGTAGAAGAAAAAAAATAAAAGAAAAGAATTAGAAAAGATAAACTATATAACATTTTTGTGAAATGAGAGTTGCCATTAGTTCACTTTTTAATTTAGATGTGGGAAGGGAAATGGTATAGAACGCAAATATGGAGTGTATAAGTGCTTTACGTAACTGTGTTGTCAGGAGTAAAAATCGGACCCTCTGATTTGTATTTAAAAAATTAAAAAAATTTGGAGTACACAAATCAGAGCAAATTTTTTAATTTTTTTAAATACAAATCGGAGGGTCCGATTACCTTCACCAAATTTTGAATTTCCTCTTCCACACTAATCGGATTAGTAAGCTTAATTTTTTTTACAAAGAAATCAGATAGTTCGATTTTTTCATCTTTGTTTTAAAAAAAGTTGTTCCCATATCCATATCTAGCACCCACATTTTCCACAGTAATACACAACACACACATTTCTCATATCCAAAAAAAAATGAGCCCATTAGTTAGTAGTTGGTCTCACTTTGATATATTCCTTAGATAGTGGTCCAAAAGAGTAGCACAAATTTGACTTAAGGAGGAAAAAAAAATAAAAAAAAGAAGGTGACTTGTTTGGGGGAAAATTGAAAAGATGTTTTATTTCTGTTGAGAATTACAAAGCACATTTGAAATCTAAAGGGAGCAATTATCATGGAGAAAATGAGGCAAAAGGAATAAAGCTTGAAACTTTTGTCAGTAGTGATGAAGGACACACTCTAATGCTTCCAAACCGAAAAGCCAAGCCTCTTGTTTCACACACACACTTTATACTTCCTTAGGGTTCAGAAAATTATGAGAAGCTACAGAGATAATATGATGAATATCAAAGTTACACTTGCATCTTGTAAATACATTGATTAACTCCACATAAGATTTAAGTTACTGAAAATTCTTTTATATTTTAAATATTAAAAGTGATGAATAAAAAAAAACATTTATCCTTTTTGACAGAAGAACAACTTGCATTCATACAAAAAAATTAAACGACACTCATAAATTATAGAAAAGGCATTAGACTTACGTCTAAATCAAAAGATAAATAAAAACAAAGATTAAACTGAATGTCTTTCATTTTTAAATCTATACAAATATTTTTTTTTTCCCTCTCATTCTTTGTATCATTAAAAAAGAGTTTTTTTTTTTGTATATTTTGTATCTATTAAAAATAAATAGGAGGGAAATTTGAGTTGACCAATGGTAAGTTCACTTATCCGATTAAGTAAGTGTTTGGAGTTTAAAGTCCGTTTTATGCATACAGTAATATATTAGTCAGTAACATACTTTTAAATGGAGTTCAGATTCGCAATGAATTAATCATTGATCGGTCGAATAGAAAATGGGAGCCACTCACATAAAGACACTTAAAATATTTTTTTAAAAGATATTTTTTAACAATTAAAATTTAACACATGTAATCGATTAAACCGTATTATTTTTGTCAAAATTAGACCAGACAAATTAATTTGACTAAAAAATTGATAAGCCAAACTTTGAATTGAGCTAAATTAATATTTTTTTATAAAAAATTACTACAATACCCTTATTATAGAAAATAACTAATATACAGGGACGGATCCATTTTTGTCCCTGACCATTGAAAAATACTTTTAAGTTCCTGACCTTCACAAAACGTGGACGGATCAGTCCTTGACGGAGGCATTTGGACGGAGGACTGATCCGTCCAAGTTTTGCGAAAGTCAGGGACTTAAAAGTATTTTTCAATAGTCAAGGACAAAAATATCCGTGGGACAAAAGGTTATGAATCTATTTGTCCTTTTCTCAAAAAAATATTAACTTAAATTAGTTTAAAATTTGATTTTGTTACGGATCCAACCCACGGACCCCGCATACCCGGTTACCCGGGGACGACCTGCTTCGACACAAAGGCCCTAACACCGGCCCTCCAAAGCCTCTAACCCAAATATCTCTCTTATCTTAACCAAATAAAGATAAGATAAGATATTCACCATCACCTATAAAAGAGGACCCAGGTCCCCCCAGGTATTCATTCATTCCACACACTTTCTACCTCTCAGATCCATTCTGACTTGAGCGTCGGAGTGTCTTTGCAGGTACCATCCCCCATCGTTCCAGTCTAGATTCCGATGCACCGACCAGACGAAGAGAAAACAGCATTCATCACCCCAGACGGGACGTACTGCTACACAGTAATGCCCTTCGGCCTAAAAAACGCTGGAGCAACCTATCAAAGACTGGTTAACAAGATATTCCGAGACTTATCCGGTAACAAATTAGAAGTCTACATAGACGACATGCTCGCCAAGACCGAATCCGGCGAACAACTAACCGACGACCTCAAAGTCATAATGAACACCCTACGAAAGCACCAAATGCGGCTCAACCCGGCAAAATGCGCCTTCGGAATGGAGGCAGGGAAGTTCCTCGGCTTCATGATTACGCAACGCGGAGTTGAAGCAAACCCAGAGAAATGTCGTGCCATCCTCGAGATGACGAGCCCCAAAAACCTTAAAGACATCCAAAGGCTTACCGGCCGACTAACGGCATTGTCACGCTTTCTCGGGGCTTCGGCCCAAAAAGTGACCCCTTTCTTCAAACTAATGAAAAAAGAAGCCCCCTTCAAATGGGAGACGGAATGTGAAGAAGCATTCCAACACTTCAAGAGGGTCCTAGCGGAACCACCAATCCTCGCCAAACCCCAAACAGGGGAAACACTTTACTTATACCTCTCCATAACGGAAGAAGCACTCACAGTAGCACTTGTCCGTGAAAACGAGAAAAAGGAACAAAAACCCATATACTTCATAAGCAAAGTCCTACAAGACGCAGAAGCTCGCTACTCACGCTTAGAAAAGCTAGCTTTCACACTCCTTACAGCCTCCCGACGCCTACGACAATACTTCCAAGCTCATCCCGTGACGGTTCGAACCGACCAAGCGGTCAAACAGGTGTTGCAGAAACCCGACCTAGCTGGAAGAATGCTAGCGTGGTCCATTGAACTATCTCAATTCCAGATCAAATTCGAACCCCGGAATGCGATCAAAGCACAAGCTATGGCCGACTTCATTGCCGAGATGACCCCGGGAAAGCTCACCCCCGAATCATGGAAACTACATGTCGACGGCTCATCAAACTCCACCTACGGAGGCGCCGGAGTCATACTCGAAAATCAAGACGGAATCACGATCGAACAGTCGGTACGATACGAATTTCCAGTATCGAACAACCAAGCAGAATACGAGGCCCTCTTGGCAGGCCTATCCTTAGCCCAGGAAGTCGGAGCAAAGGTCCTAGAAGTAAATACCGATTCACAAGTAGTCAGTTCCCAAATTAACGGAGACTACCAGACACGAGACCCCCTACTCCAACAATACCTCGCTAGGGTAAACAAACTACGAGAAGGGTTCGAACACGTCACCATACGGCACGTCCCTAGGGAATGAAATGCCAGAGCAGATCTACTCTCCAAGCTGGCCAGTACCAAACCCGGACACGGTAACAAATCGTTAATCCAGGAAGTCGTTAAGACACCTTCCGTGTCAACAACAACCAACGCTCACCTGACAATCTCGAACCAGGGATCTTGGACCTACCCGATCCTGCAATACCTCCTCGATGGAACACTACCACCAGATCCCAAGGAGGAAAAGCGAATAAAGAGGGAAGCCGCCAACTATACCATCGTCGCAGGACAGCTATACAAACGCGGATTCTCGCAACCACTGCTCAAATGCATCGAACCCGAGAACACGGAGTACATACTCCGTGAAATCCACGAAGGTTGCTGTGGTCACCACGTCGGAGGCAAGACTTTAGCCCAAAAAATCATCAGAGCAGGCTACTTCTGGCCCACGGTCATCCGAGATTCCGAGTCATCCGGCGAGAATTTGCGGCCGACGACCTCGTCTTACGACGAAACGATATCGGTCCCCCAACCCCAGGAGAAGGGAAGCTCACCCCCAACTGGGAAGGACCATACAGAATCAAGGCCGTAATCGGAAAATGAGCGTACAAACTCGAAAGGCTCAACGGCGACGAAGTCCCGAGAACATGGAACGCCGCCAACTTGCGACGATACTACGCCTAGACCAACCCACAAGGTCGCACCATTGCCCTCATCTCTGTTTTTGTACTTCTCCTACCAGTTTACAAATTCTAAATTTTTATTTCATCTAAGTTTTAAACTCGGGTACTCTTTGCCGCCACCAACGGAGGGTTTTAACGAGGCCCAACCATCAATAAAAATTCCATTAAAACAGCTATTTCTATTTTCCTAAATGTCCCAAAAACGGAACGAAAACACGGCCACAATTGGGGGACTGATCACCCCCCAGGCCCAAAATACGCGGATATCCATGAAAAAATCCGACCAAACGACGGTCCGAGGGAGCAAAATAGCCTAAAAACGGAATATAAAGAAGGCCCGGACGGCCCAAAAACAATATAACAACGGAACATACAAAAAGGCCCGAACGGCCCAAAAACACTAATAAAACGAAAGTTCGGTGTTCCAATATCCCAAAATACACGGCCCTTGGCCATCCAAAAGTATCCAAAAACACAGTCTGAAGAAAAACACAAAAAAGATAAAGATAGAAAGCTACTCGAGATCAACGATCTGGCCATCACGAACAATCTTAAAGGCCCCCATCACGGACACATCCGCTCCAGGAGCCAGCACTAAAGCCTGAGCCCTCATCGTCTCTTCGGTAGCCGCAATCGCACCCTTTGCATCAGCCAATAACTCCGCCTTCTCCCTCCTCAAGGCAGCGACCTCGGCCTTCAAACTCTCCGATTCACTGAGAAGCACAGCCGCCCGAGAACCCGCATCAGAAGCCCGTTGCCGCTCCTCTGCCAGTTGAGAAAGAAGCGAAGTTTCAACCTCAGAAAGCCGGAGAATCTCCGCCCCGGCTTCCTCGGATGACTTCACCGCCTTCTCCCTAGCAACCCCGGCAGCCTCAAGCTCCTCCTTCAGCTTAGCCACCTCAGCCTGAGAATGACGGAGCTTCTTATCCAACAAGCCAACTTGCGCCATCACGGGCTCGGCCTTTCGAACAACAACGGCAGATCGGAGAAGAGCACGATACACCGACTTAGCCTGGAACGAGACATCGCAGCCATCAAAAAACGGCTCCGTCCCAGGCATCAAGTGTTGATCAATAAACCCCGGAGCATCGAAACGTCGGTCCATCACACTGGGCACCAAACCTTCATCCTCAAAGGTCTCGCTGCTCGGGTCCTCAGGCCTCCTTCTCTTCCGAGAAGCCTCAGCAGCCGTCACCACAACGACTTCAGGAGAGTTCGTAGGCCCCGGAGAAACTTGAGCCTCGGCCCGTGCACCCGAGGAAATCACCTCCTGAGAAACTGGCTGAGAATCCACGGCAGGGTTAGAAACAGGAGTAGCCGGAGACGACGACCCCTCCTCTAGGGCCATCGCCGCCTTCAAACGAGCCAACGACGTCAAGCCACCAGCCATCTCGACTGCAAACAATACAAAAAATCCCAAGTTACAAAAACGGGAAACAAAACATAAAAACCAAAGAAAAAACAGACACACACCAACATATGATCGGCAAGCAACCGGATCACCCATCACGTCTCGGGGATTAAGAGGACGCTCTCCAAACAACTGCCACAAAACGAGAGCAATATCCCGATCCTCCGAGGACAGGAACTCTTTCGAAACCCGAGTAAAAACCGACGGACCTGCCTTAAAATTCCAGTAAGTGGGGAACCGACGATCACCCTCCAACGTCAACCAAAAGGGATGATGTCCCCCCGCGGGACGAACCTTAAAATAACCACTCTTAAAACCGTGGAAGGAGTCTTCGTATAAACCAAAAATCCGACGATGGGGCTGAGCTCGGAAAGACACATACCCCTTTTTATGCTTCCCCTCCTTAGTCGGAAGAGTACACAAGAAAAGGAAAAGAAAAACATTCACTGAGGCAGGTAACTCTAAGTAATCACAAACGAGCTCAAAGGACCGTATTGCCGCCCAGCTGTTCGGATGTAGCTGGGACGGCGCCACGAAGCACCGATTCAACAACTGCTGAACGAAAGGAGAAAAGGGAAGCCGAACACCAAGTCGGGTGAACATCGCCTCATACACCCACATCCAATCCGGCACTGTCGGGGAATCGAGATTGGTATAGCAAACCCTCTCGTCAACCCCAGGGAGAGCAAGCTCGTAGTGGCGTTCGGCATCGCCACCCCCACAAACAGCCCCTTCATCACGGAGCCGTTGGAGGTCCGCCTCCGTCATCCGCGACGGTGTCCCCCAAACATCACTGGTGACCCAAGAAAAAAGGTCAGGGACACCCCCCGCCGGGGCCACCGGAGCCCTCACACCCTCCGTCCGTCGGCGAGCCATACCTAAAATATCGACGAGCACCACCGTCAGCCAAACCTCACGGCAGAAAACGACGGCGGGAAAAAACCAAAAATACCGCCACCGCACACCACCAATTATACGGTGGCACTCGCCCCAACCCTATTCTAGGAACCCAACAGAACTATCTAAACCACCATACAAACACCACAAAAACTACCCTAAAACAGCTACACTTAGCAAAAACAAAAAACAAAATGCTGCAGAAAATAAAGCAGAAGAAAGCAAAAAGAAACAAGAGAAATGCTAACCTGATAAATCGAAGGAAGACAACCCCAAGGAAAGACGCCGCAGAAGAAGACCAACCGAAACCAAAGAAAGCAAAAATGGAGAATGGGAAATGCTGTAACTAAGAGAAGCAATAGAGAAGTAAAAGCAGAACGAGGGAACTAAAGGAGGAAAACCAAAACGGTTTTTGAAAGAAGTACAACGACGAAAATACCCTTAGAAAGCAAAGCAAACGCAAGGGCAAAAAGGAAAAAGCACAACCTGCAATAAATACCCCCTCGAAAAAAGGTAACGCCTCGAAGAACGCAACAGACGCGACTGATACGGAAGAGTCACGTCAGACCTAAACGGTCAGACGAATCTTCCACAACACGGAGACCGAGGCACCGACCTCATCTCAAAGAAACCAGACGGGCACCCGAGAAAAATCGAGCCCATGACAAACGTCTCCCAGCGACAGACCGACCTCGCTCGCTCTCCCGCTGCGGGGGCAACTGTTACGGATCCAACCCACGGACCCCGCATACCCGGTTACCCGGGGACGACCCGCTTCGACACAAAGGCCCTAACACCGGCCCTCCAAAGCCTCTAACCCAAATATCTCTCTTATCTTAACCAAATAAAGATAAGACTGTTAAAGAGAAAAAAAAGGTAAGAGAGGGTGACGTGTGTAAGCACGCGCATTTTAGCAGAGAAGAGAGGTTTAGTAGTATAGGGAGATAGTGAGATGGTAAGGCCTTGTTTGGACATGAAAACTTGTCGGCCATGGACGTTGCCAACTCCTTCGACAAGAACGAACACCATCACTCTCCACACAGTCTCATACCCTCACCCACCCTACCTTCATGTCAGAACCGCAGCATCTTCTTACCCCAATGCATGGTCCTACCTCTATTAATTAACTACCTATCTTCTCACAAATAATCAAACATAAGACTATACTTGCATCATTATTCTCTAATTAAACCTGCTCCAAATTATTTCATTCTGTCCCCCATTATCTTTTTGTCTTGTTCATGAATATACCATGCCAATATTTCTACAATTTTTTGTGGGGTGCATGCTTTGGGATCTGAGAATGTTCCTTCCACATTCAATAAATATATTGTCATACCAATGATAGTAGTATGTACCTTAAGTTGAACAATGATTGAGAAACAGAAAATTAATTAAATTCGTAATTAACCAAAGTGATGATATCCCAATTAAAAATCCTCAAAAGAGATTCTCAATCCGGTTTCGCTATTCTTATCTAATAAGTAATAACACAATAATTGTAATACTAAGAAGATCTAAACTTTGATTTGTTTATTAATAAGCAAATCTAATTAGTAAATGGAATATGCAGCTCTATGTTTAGGTAGTGTTTGTTTTGAGGTATTGGGATAGAGATAGGAAAACTGAGACACGGTATCATGTTTGTTAGTTCAGAGACTGGTACTAAAATTTTTGTCTCTGTCCCTAAAATTTCAGTATTTCAGTACTTCCAAAAAGACGGGACACAAGGGACTGAAATTTTAATAACATTTTATACCTAAAATACTTTCATTTCAATTAATTAATTTCAATTTTATCCTTTGTGCAAATTAAATTAGAGTTTTATTCTTGTTTCAATTTCTGTCTCTCATTTTGTACCAAATAAAATACTGAAATTTATCGGTTTCTGTCTCTTAGTCTTTATCCTCAGTCTCAATCTCTATCTCTCTACCAAACGCTACCTAACAGCTATGTATAGTAGTGTTAGCACAAATCAGAGACCAAATATTTAACTTTTTATAGGGATCCTTGACGCCAATGTACTTCATATTCACATGCTGTTTGACCATTCCTTTACCCTTTAAGCCACTCTACACCACCATTTGCTGACCAGGGCTACGCCATTAGAAGAAGTGCTTCCATTACCATTTAAGGGGGGAAATAACAA
>NC_029790.2:1832812-1839612 GCF_000816755.2 Arachis ipaensis | reverse complement strand
GAAAATTAGATTCTATTACATAGGTCTGTAATTTCTTACAAATAAATATTATAATTAATGCTTACTCTTCCATCATTGATTGTACTTTAAATAAGTAGTGTTTCTTCTTGTAATTAATTAAAAATGTATCTCACATAACATATGTTTATTTAAAATGTAATCATCATTGTTATCATCAATATCATGCATAACCATCTATTACATTTTAGGCTTAATTAGCGTAAACTAAAAATTATCCTTTATAAGAGATATAATAATTCTAGATCTTACGTAAAAAAAAAAAAACATTATATACATATTTTTTTCATTTTAGTATACTTATGCTACGATGATTACCGTGATTATAATATTTTAAAAAATATTATTAAAATTAAAGAAAATATAAAAAAATTTGTCACCTTAATTTTAACAACTACAAAATTATTATAATCACGGTAAACATGAGGATACTAAAATCCATCCTATATATATAATTATATAATGATGGATAGTTTTTTTATTTAAACTATAATTTTGTCATTTTCCCACTTTTTTAGGATATGAGAAAATTTGTGTTTAGAAAAAGAAAGTGATTATATATAGGCTCTTACATATGCTTGCTACCACCTCTGAAAACATTGAACATAAGCAGCACACAAAACAGTCTCTCACACTACTGACGACTCTACTTGACATACATGGAAGCAAAGTGCAGCAACATCAACTGCCGGCGGCCGGAGTTTCTTCCTCCACCAGCGGGAGGGACCCACCTCCCGGAGAGTCCAAGGGTGCCAATGGAGTTCCTGTCTCGCTCATGGAGTGCCTCAGCCCTTGAGGTCTGTAAGGCACTGGCTCCTCACCAACCACCACTTCATCATCTTCTTCCTCCTTCTTCCAAGACTACTTCAAATGGTTCCTACACTTCTTCTTCTTCCCTTATTCCCGAAGAAACCGGTTGTGGTGACTCTGAAGAGTTCCCATCCTCATCTCTCATCTCAACTACTTCTTTGTCCAAGAACCAGTTCTCTTTTGTTTCTTCTGCTACCTCTCAGCTTGTCCTTGAACGCATTATGTCACAATCAGCAAGAGAGGTATCCTATACTAACATATTTACATTTTAGTTAGCAAAACATTTAGTTTTGTTAAATGTTTTGAGATTCTAGAAACTAAGTTATGGGGTTATGAAGTTGTTTTGTTATTATGTGACAGCAGGAAGTGTCGCCATTAACTTCTGGAAGACTCTCACACAGTAGTGAGCCTCTGAATGGTGGTGGTTCGTTAACCGGAACAGACAGTCCCCCAATTTCACCTTCTGATGAATTTGATGATGTTGTTAAGGTACCTATCTCTTTTTCCTTTCTTTTTCTGTTTTGAATTTTGATGTTGTTGAGGTAACTATTCTTTGTGTTTCTCATCACTGTTGCAATAGTTTTTTGTTGCTGATGTATGTAATAACAAACTCCCAATCATCTTGTTCTTAGAAGAAAAAAGAAAATATTTTATTTAGTCTAAACATGATTCTTTTATGTATGTGGTTACATGATTCTTTTCTCTTTTATTCTTTTTATTTATTTATTTATTTATTTATTGGGTTCTGTTTATGTTTCTTTAGTAATCTGGAAAATGCAGCGTTAGCTTTTGTCTGCTCTGATAAAGCTTATTAACAAACATTAAAGAGTACCATTTTCTTTCATCAAATAACTCTTTTAATAAAAAGAAAAGAAAACAAGAAAAAACATGCAATAAATGTTGGAACCAAACTTTGAGGGGGCCCCTATGTGACCATTATAGGGGCTAGGATGGTGATTCACTCATTAACCTGCACACTTGAACATAGCTTTAGGACCTCTGTTCAAACCTACATATATTGATGACATGAGAGTTAGTGACTTTATCTCCATCAAAAGAAGTGTGAAACAAAGGAGCTTGGAAGATCAACAAGGCCATGCTTTTTTTTAGTTTAGTTTTCTTCCCACTCTTTAATCTCATTTAAAAAGATTTACACTTTATAAGGTCTTTAACCATTTTGTGCGTATTCTAGTCAACTTGCATTGTTTGCTGATACTGAATCAGTAGTTATGAACGCTTCAGAAGATGACAAAAACAGATTTGACTGTGTCCCCCTTTAACTTTGCATCCACGCAAACCACCCCCAGCTTCTCAATTTCGCCCCTTTCTTCCATTTTTACTAAATTCATGAAAGTATGAAACTAACCAATGAACAGTTGAACACCAGAACATACAGTAAGGGTAGGACATCGCCAACAGTGACAATAATGACAATGTCACAGCTGATCCATACTATGTTGTCTTTCAAACAGTTCTTTTGTTTGCTTTTGGTCTATGAACAGTTTTACATGTTAAATCAACACGAGTATAACTACACTAGCTTATAATATATTTAGAAAAAAATGGAGATTACTTAGATGATAAATTCTGCAGTAAACACTTACAATAGAGTTCCAGGCAGCGTTAGTAACACCCATCATAAATAAGAGATTACTGTATCAGTGTTATTATATCTACGTATAATTACAATCTTAGAATTCAAAGAGAGAAGGGTAGTGTTATATCATTATATGTGCATAGTGTAGAATTGCAGATTGACTCATTTCATCTGCTATTGAATAAGATATGGATTCAATTTAAGCAGGGTTCATATCATAAGGTGTCCTGAACCGTGTTAGTATTGTAACATCTGATAGCCTTATCAATGTGTTTGCAGTTTTTCCGGGCAAACAATTCCATTCACCCCTTATTCAATGGTGGAAGAGCCAGTGCTGCAATTGGCAATGGCGCGGCACCCTCAGGGCCAAAGACAGTTGGAAGATGGTTGAAGGACAGGAGGGAGAAGAAGAAAGAAGAAACAAGAACTCACAATGCTCAGCTGCATGCTACCATCTCAGTGGCTGCAGTGGCTTCTGCCGTGGCAGCCATCGCGGCTGCAACGGCTGCTTCATCTGCACCAAGCAAGGATGAGAGGATGGCCAAGACTGACATGGCTGTGGCCTCTGCAGCCACATTGGTGGCCGCGCAGTGCGTCGAGGCTGCTGAGGCAATGGGGGCTGAGAGAGACCACCTAGCTTCTGTGGTTAGCTCAGCTGTCAATGTTCGCTCTCATGATGATATCACTACTCTTACCGCTGCAGCTGCAACAGGTAGCACTCCTTGATGACACTGTCAAGAATCAACAAGAGTATAGTTGCATTGTCAATTAATTAGTCCCTCATAGGATAAAGTGTGTCTTTTGTTCATGTTGGCATGTGTAGTGTGACACTAAGAGATAGTAATGATGACCCTGATCTTAATTATTAATGTTTACAGCTCTAAGAGGAGCAGCTACCCTGAAGGCAAGAGCATTGAAAGAGGTATGGAACATTGCTGCAGTGACACCATTAGAGAAAGGCAGAGGAGGGATTGGAATTTCTGGCAAAGGTACTACAAATACCAATAACAATAACAGCAACAATACCAGCACAAGTGATAGTGGGGAGATTCTCAATGGAGAGAATTTTCTCGGCGTCTGCAGCCAAGAGCTACTTGCTAAGGGAACTGAATTGCTCAAACGAACCCGCAAAGGTAACAGAACATCAATCACAAATGCTGCTGCTAGTATTAAATCAAATATTATTTTGTTGGCAAAATGACTTGACATAGTAATGATGAAAACTGCAGGTGATCTTCACTGGAAAATAGTTTCTGTTTACATACATCGAACAGGCCAGGTAATTTTTTTTTTCTTTCAAGAATTCACATCAGATGATGAGATTCTTTATCTGTATCAGTTCATCATAGTTTGTAAAAATTTCAGGTGATGCTGAAAATGAAGAGCAAACATGTTGCAGGAACCATTACCAAAAAGAAAAAGAGTAAGCTACCTTTGGCTTTACAAGTCACAACATTGTTTTCCTTATATATATGGGGATAATCCTGATCATAAACACATACTAAATTCTTTGTAATCTTGAATTTGCAGATGTTGTGCAAGATATTTGCACAGACTTACCAGCATGGCCAGGGAGACATCTGCTTGATGATGGCGAAAAGCGGAAATACTTTGGGTTGAAGACAGATGCAAGGGGTATTGTGGAGTTTGAGTGTAGAAATCAAAGGGAATATGATATCTGGACTCAAGGGGTCTCCAGGCTTCTTTCCATTGTTGCACAAAGACAAAACAGATTTGGAAACTGATCCATGCATCTTACACTAATTACTATTAATTGAGTCTCTAGTTACTGCTGACTACTGAACTAAATTCAAATTATATGCATTATAATGCATTTTGCATGTGTAACCGTAGATAGTCGTCTGTGGCAAGGACTCAACTCAAGTGAACTTTGTAACTTAAGCAAAAATCCTCTGCTGTCTGAATTTGTGCAATTGTAGGAGTTTTATTTCTTTATTTATTTGGGTAACTATGCCTTGTCTCAAGTCCCTATAATTCTAAGAATTTTTATGCAACAGCTATTCTGAGTCACTATATGGTCTAATTAATAAGTCATAACATAACTGTTCATTTCCATCTCTGGAATTTGTCTTAATTTCCTCTACAAGAGTTGTTTTGACTGAGGGTTTGTTTGCATCAAAATGGAACATCATATAGAATCCAAAGTGAAACAAAGGGGCCCCACCCCACCCAAAAAAAATATGTAGGAAAACGGAGAGTAAAGCAAGGCCCTTTTCCCTTCTAGAAAAAGCTTAGAATCCATTGGTAATGGAGGAACAGCCCAAAGCCAACTCAACAACGAATAAAATGAGATGCAAAAATAAAGCTAGAAAACAGCTTGGTCTGCTGAGTTGGCAACTCTGAAGAATCAAATCACACCACCAATACCCATCAACCACGAAAATTTTGAGGCTTGACAAAGTTCCTATGCTGGTCAATATTCACCATGCATATATATTACAGTAACGACCATTAGACATGGATTTCACAAATCTATCCCGAGAAATTTTCTTTTACCGAATAGATGAAAAATGGAGCAAAAACATTCACGAGACTACATTGAAATTTCTTTCAAAATACTCCAAGAACGCGTTAAAGCATAAGAAAGAGAAAAACCACAAGCAAGGTTAACAATCCTAAATATTTTTACAACCAGTGCAAAATTCTATTGTCTAAACTAACTATTCATCAGTAGCGTTTAAATTGACCATTAACATGGAAAATAACAGACATGTACCAAGCAGTGAAGCGCATGCTGCTGCAACTATATATACTCATTCAGCAGCTCTAAAAACAGTAAGCAGAGACATGAAGAGGTTGACGATGTCTAGATACAAGGAGACTGAAGCCCATATGTATTCGTCATAGGTGAACCTCTTGATAAGGTTGTCTGTGTCATATACTATGTATCCACAGAATATGATTGAGGCCACGCAACCATAGATCATCATTGAAATCTTACCAAGTGGAAACAGAATCTGTAAGGAAAAATGAACATTTTATGAGATTAGAACACAAATAATGTTGACCAATCCTAATGATGCAATACACAATGAAGAGGCCAAACAGAAAGTAGTACCTGAATGAGGGCAAAGACCATAAGAACTAGCAAAGCTCCGAACAAGAAGGGGCCGAGGAAACTGAAATCATGGCCTCTCCTTGCAGCCCAGAATGTGTAGAGAGTCAAGCCGATCACTACTGTAGTAGTCAATATCACAGATTCTAGAATGACTTTCCCTGTATCAAGTTTCCAACCTCATTACATTAAGGTGCAAAAATTTGAAACTTGGGAGAAACTAGCCAACATAATAAGAGAGACAAGTAGTAACAAGTGACAACTGAAATCCCAAATTGATTTCTAACTTTATCATATTTCTTTTGCCATGCATAATTCAAAAAACATTATACATTAACCAAAAATGTTATGAACACGCTAAAAATCAATAATTTTGTAACAGAGAAACGCACAAAAATACCTTGATGAATTATATAACAAATAAATGAAGAACTAAAGAGCGAAAGACAGAGGAATGTGTTAAGGGAAGGTAAATTACCGCTAGTAAAAGCACAAGTGAGTCCAATGGCGAAAGAAATAGTAACGGTGAAAATGAAGAGGAGGATGTAATTGATAGGGTGTCTCTTGTGGTAATAAAAAAGCGGGCACAACGCTGCAAAAGCAAATTGAAACAATGAATGAAAACAGGGAACGTAAAAAACGAAGGAAGAAAGAAAGAAAGAAAGGTAGTTACTTATGAAAGGAGCGATGAGCAGAACGATGTAGAGAGCGAGGCCGGCGGTGGAACCGACGAAGAAGTGCGCAATTGGACGAACGAAGACCACGACGGAGGCCACGGCGATTGTGATCAGAAGCTGGAAGGCGATTATACAGTACACCTTGCGTATGAAGGACCACCGTAGCTGCGGGCTCTCGAGCATCATCGGATACAAAGGCCTCTCTCCGGCACCGGCACCGGCGGCGGCGGCACTGCCACCACCCTGCTCTACGTCGGTTTTTGGAATCATTAGGGTTCGTTGTTTTGTTTATTGGTTGAAAAGCGAAGAAAGAAAGAAAGAAAGAAGGAGAGATACTTAAACCGCCAAGGGAGGGAAAAGGGTAACCGATTAAACAGAATACAACTTTCTCGTTCACTCTTTTCCCTTCTTTCTTTCTCTTAACTTCAAATCTTTCCTTTTACTGTTAAATCTTCTTAATTCTTATCCGCATTTAATTATAATTATTATTGTTCAATAGTTTTTTTTTTTTTACTAAAAACAGGAAAATTCGAAACCATAACTCTTAGCTAATAAGGTTTTGGTAAAGTTTTTTCTTTAAAAATAATTTATAAAAGTTAATTTTTAAAATATAATTTTTTAA
>NC_029790.2:1830082-1832485 GCF_000816755.2 Arachis ipaensis | reverse complement strand
AGATTTTAATAAAATCAAACAATAATAATTACGTTTGGTAAAATAGCTTTTAAAATTTAAAAATATTATAATAGACATAAATATAAACATTAAATTTAAAAATTAGTTAACATATGAGGTTATATTAGACTTTTAAATTTTAAAAAACACAAGCCATCCTTAAAAAGCTCTATCTTAAGTAGGGGTGCCCATGGGTTGGGTGAAGTCGGGTTTGATATGACCCATATCCGACCCGAAATATACACTGGGTCTATTTATTAGAGCCGAACCCGGCCATTGACCCGATGAAACCAATATACTTTCAAGCCACAATTATACCGGATGAAAATCGGGCCGTTAACATTACATTACATTGATACCTTCTTGTAAGCTAACATGTAAAAATATCCAAATTTTCAAGACTCCAACTATTATTTAACATGGTAAAATTCACTTAGAAAAATATAATAAGAACCAACCCTTCCTCAAAATTAAAGCATAATCACAATCAATACTAAAGCATAACCACAATCAATACTAATATTGTCTAATAATACCAAATATTTAAATCAATACAAATAACACAATATTATGCATTAGTCTAAAGTATTATGCATTCTAAACATAAAACATTAACTTATAGTCTTATAATGACTAATAACACAAAATATTAAGGTTTACAATACTTAAATTCCACATAAGAATAGTCATGATCCATCACTAATAACACAAAATATTAATTGTGTATGATGACCGGACCACCGGGCCGACTTCGGGTGACCCGAGCTATGGCCCGGACCCGACCCGAAATAATGACCGGGTCTATTTTTGAGACCTTTACTCGGCCCTAAACTTGATGAAATCACACCAAATTAGCCCCTAAAGTGTTCGGGACCGGGTCGGGTCATGTGCACCCCTAATCTTAGGTGCTTTTAAAAATACCCGATCTTCTAACATGATCATTTTGATTTACCAAACATAAAATAAGGAGTTTGAGCTTTTAAAAAGCATAAGTACCTCCTCAAAAAACTTTACCAAACTAACGTTTAGTTTGGTAAAGCTTTTACTTTTCAAGAGTAGCTTATAAAAGTTAACTTTTAAAAGATGACTTTTTAAAAGATGACTTTTTAAAAGTTGTAGCATTAATATTTGGTAAATCAAATCAAAAATAACTTTTAATAAACACAAACAACATCAATTGTGTTTGGTAAAATAGCTTTTAAAATTTAAAAATACTATAATAGACATAAATGTAAGTATTAAATTTGAAAATTAGTTAATATATGAAGTTATATTAGACTTTTAAATTTTGAAAAGTACAAGCCAACTTTGAAAAGTACCCCGATCTTTTAAAAACTGCAAACACAAGTACATAATCTTTTTTATTTACCAAACACAAAATAAGGAGTTTGAGCTTTTAAAAAGCACAAATATCTCTTCAAAAAATTTTACTAAACTAAGTCTAAGTCTAAATATAAAGAAATTATGCCATTTAAGATATAATTTATTGGTATTATTACTCAATAGTTAGTTAAGGAAATATTACTCACTTTGATAGATATTTCGAATTTAAATTAAAATCCATCAATCCTATTTAAAATTTCTCCCATGGAAAAAAATTATTTATGGTGATTAATATGATCATACAATATTTGCAAGTACTGTAAATTTAATATATAGTCAAATTAAATCCAATGTCAAGGAGATTACGCTTGGAAATTTTATTTATATTTAAAATTTGTTGGTTTATTGAGAATATTGTTTGTTTATTGTTGATTATCATAAAAAATAAACATCTTACAGAGCTGTTGAAATGGGTTAAATTTATTGGGTCAATCTGTTTATCTATTTAAATAAGCAGAATTTACTTTTAAAATTAAACCCGTTTAAATTTCGGGCTAAACGGGTTGAGCTCGATTAACCCGAAAAAATGACGGGTTAAACGGGTTAGCCCGCGGGCTAAATGAGTGGCCGTTTATTTTTTTTTATTTTAAAAAAAAAAGCACTTTTAGTCGATATCTCTCCCGATTCAATCCGAAAATTCGACCCATCAACTAAAAAAAATATTTTTAAAAGATTTTTTACCTAAAAATAGTATTTTTTGTCAAAATATTTTTCAAAAAATAAAATAAAAGGATAAATGGATTGGCCCGTTTAACCAATCAGATTGACCATAAACGGTCCAAACTAAAAAATTATGACCCGAAAATAAAACAAATTTAAATGAGCCAGCCTATTTAACTCGCGAGCTTAACGGACCGGGTTAGCCCGTTTGACAACCCTAACATCTCATGCTAAGTTATTTATTGAGCAATATCAAAAAAGTAGCGTAATTTATTATTTTTTATAAATAATTAATTAATAATATTTAAAAATATTGAATAAAAAAATTATACTTTGAATTTTTTTTTTTTACTAAATTCT
>NC_029790.2:1822020-1823591 GCF_000816755.2 Arachis ipaensis | reverse complement strand
TTGCATACTAAAAAAAAAGGTAAAATTTTTATGATTGTCATGGATTATTCTTACCTTCTCCTCTCTCTCTTTCTTTTTTCCTTAAAAGAATAAAAAAGAATGTGGTAGAAGAATTTGTATTTGTATATTTATTTTTTCATCTCACAGTTAATTTTCTAATAACTACTCCAATCAATGCAACATTAAAGAGAATATAAAAATGTGGTCCACTAGAAGTTATTCTTTTTAAAGATATTAAAACCAAAAACTTAATCAATTAACCAATAAAAATATACAACTTGACATCATATTCGACAAGATTCTAAGATTGTGTGTGGGGCTTGAATTGTCTTTTGAGCCACTTCAAAACTTTTTTTTTGTTTTTTGGTCCAGCCAATTCTAACTCATTTTTCAGTGAAAAATAATGATCAAGTTTAGTCCATGCAGAAGGCTACTAAGAATCAATATATAATAATGGTTAGAGAAATTTTTATACATAATGCTGTGTAGAAAAAATTATTATTCTTATATGTTAATTGATTAGAGAAAAATTTAAAACAGGTCTGATAATTATCTCGAAAGACAATGAGATTTTTGACAAAAAAAAAAATTTAACTTAGTCCCTGATAATTATTTCGAAAGAACAACGAGATTTTTATGCAAAAAAAAAAGTCAATATTATTTTTTTTGACACAAGAGCTGATTAGTCCCAAAAATAAAAGATCAAGGATCGAACTGGATGTTTTTTTTTTTGCCTCGTTATCATTTCGAGATAATTATCAAGAATCGAATGAGATATTCACTCAATTAAATAATTAAAGAATAAGAAAAAGATATAATTAAAAAAATAAACAGGTAGTTGTAATTAAATATGATTTAAGAATTTTGTATTATATCGAAGAGAATAAAATCTCTAATAATACGTATTAAACTAACAAAAAGTTTACACGTTCACAAACCGATCGATCATACAAGATAAACTAGTGTATTATTAGGTTAAAATTGACATTTATCTCTATTGAAGAAAAGTTTAGTGTGATATTTCTAAAATTGTTTAATGTTATGTTATAAAATGCAAGAGTGCAAGGTATATTCTTATTTAAATCTTAGAAATAAAAGAGTCAAGTTTTAGCAAATATCAAGAGATATACTTTTAATTTGCCATTATTATATTATTGTTAAAAAAATAATATTCTTACAAATAATAAATTTGTATAAATTTATTATTTGTGGACTCATTTTTTTTATTATCAAAACATAAAATTTAACCTTTTTAGTTAAATCCATATTTACTATAGTAATTACATATGAAATGATTAGTCCTATTATACTGTTACTGATTTTTTACTAAGCAAAACTTCACATTTTAAATCTACCTCCCCCATATATTATTGTTTAATATTCTTACAAATAATAAATTTGTATAAATTTATTATTTGTGGACTCATTTTTTTTATTATCAAAACATAAAATTTAAAATTTAACCTTAAATCCATATTTACTATAGTAATTACATATGAAATGATTAGTCCTATTATACTGTTACTGATTTTTTACTAAGCAAAACTTCACATTTTAAATCTACCTCCCCC
>NC_029790.2:1809154-1812202 GCF_000816755.2 Arachis ipaensis | reverse complement strand
CCCTCTTGAGCTATTAAGCGAATATTCTCAAAATAAAAATAAAAATTTTCAGTATAAAAATTCTAGTGCCATTAATTATATCCAAGCTGAGGTGTTTTTATGTCTTTTCAACAATAAAAGACATTAAAGTAAGAGTAATTCTCTACGTCCAAGTAATTTTATATTTAAATTTATTTAAATAATTTGAATTATGTGTTTTTTTTATTCTTTTTTTTTGTGTTTTTTTTTTTTTTTTTTTCTTGTTTTTACGTCTTTTTTTTCTTCTTCTCCTCTTTTTTTTTATTATTTTTCAATTTCACATCACCAACAACATTTCTTTCTCTTTTTCCTCCTCTTTCTATTAGAATTTCGACTCCTTTCTTTTCATCCTTCTCCTCTATCATTATCATCATTGTCGTCATCATCATCATCATCATCATCATCATCATCATCATCATCATCATCATCATCATCATCATCGTTATTGTCATTCGAGATGCAAGTATTTCTGAATTCAAATTTATATAATGGACAATTTTTGATTCATTTGATATTATACAATAGTTTTGTTTTGATAATATTTTCGGTTCATTCGAGACGCAAGTGTTTCTGAATTTGAATTTATATAATGGATCATTTTCGATTCATTTGGTATTATATAATAGTTTCATTTTGATAATATTTTCGGTTCGTTCGATCTCTACAGAGAATCAAAATCAATAAAGATGTTAGCAAACTGTTGGTGTTGTTAGTGATGATGATAATGATTATGGAGGCGGAAGAAGAAAAGGAAGGAGGAGATAAAAAAAATTCAAATAAAAAAGAAATAGGAGGAGGAAATGAATATGGTGGTATGATGGTGGTGACAATGACGACAATGAAAAAAAGATTAAGAAAAAGGAGAAGGAGGAGAAAGAAGAAGAAAAAGACGAAGTTGGCAGCGTAAACTAAATAATTTGGATGAACTTTGGAGTAAATACCCATAATCGTCCCTGAGATTCGCGTAAATACTCAATGTAATCCTCAAGATCCCAATTTTTCCATTTTAGTCCTCCAGATAGAGCTCCGAGTACTCAAAGTGGTCCTTGGGCATATTTCTGGTGATGAGTCATCACCGGAGCACTGACGTGGCCTCTGTTTGCCACGTTGGAGGGTCCAATTTTCAATTTGTACCCACATTGGTCCCTCCCTTTATATCTAACCCTATATCCCCAAATTCTCGTAAACTTCATCTCTTCTTCTTGTTCATCGCACTCTCCTCACCTCACCTCACCTCCCTCCATCATTTAGCCACTGCTGATTGTCCCAAGTTGAAGAATATGGAAGGAAAAAAGCTGCCTGCCTCTCTAATACAACTCAACATCTGGAAAAACCCTTTTCTGGGCAAACGATGTCAGATGAAGGATCCACAGCTTTGGCCCATAATCTCCCACATCCCCGTCATTCTTTGCTTAACACTTGTACCTTCTCATACAGACTATCCATCGACCCAACAATACAACTTCTTTTATGAACGATTTCAGACACCTTCATTACCTTCACAACCGCACCATTCTGGCAGCCCCGATCTTCTGCTCTTGGTTAGCATTCTCGTCCGGTTCCAACTAGATCACTACAAAATTTCAGATGCTTTGAATTTAATTTAGCTATCAAATTTAATTTTGTTAAGAAAATTGCTTACCCTGTATCAAAATTTCTGATTTGCTTCCTCCATTCGTTGCTGCTGGAATCAGGGGTGTTACTAGCAACCACGCGGTACTTTATGATTTATCTTCATCTTCATCTGTAACAGCAAACTTCTTTTGTGTATTGCATTTTTAATTCTTTTACAATCTTCTTACTTGGCAGAATTTTGAAAGAGCCATAACTTTATCAAATGCTTACAGTGAACAGTTGAGGTAAGTTTTCTTTTGTACTTGATTTTCAATACATAATGTTTTGCATAAAATATAGATTTGAAGTAGGTTGTGATATACTTTTTTATCTACTTTATCTCTTGTGATTAAGCCAAAGGTATAAACTCTAGATAAAAAAATTTGAGTAAATTCTATTGAATCAAATTGTTGAACACATTATTCTGATCTTTCATATTGAGAAAAAAGATTCAGACTTGTGATACAGAAATTCGTTGACTGTTAGAAACGTAATTCAAAGTGTAATAAGTTTAAATGTCACTGCAGTTATGCGCATTATGATGTCACCAAATTTTATCCTTGCGGCTTACAGAAGCAACAATATACTCATTGTTTTTGTGTATTTTTTAACAGCTTATATTCTGTCTCGCTCAATACGAAACAGTAATCGATGCTTACTTGGATGGTCTTAAAACTTCTGAGGTGGCTGATCTCTCAAAGTTTAAAGTTCTGCTGCTTTCTACATTAGTAGAGTGGACGTTACAATTGACAAGAAGCTTGAGCAAATTGGTACTTTTGAGGCTCGTGATCTTAGGGGAACGAACAGAGCTTTCACCTGCAGTGCTACTCCCACCTATCATCGACATGAGTAACAGCCCCCGATAGAAGAATGAGAAGAGTGCGATGAACAAGAAGAAGAGACGAAGTTTACAAAAATTTGGGGATTTAGGGTTAAATATAAAAGGAGGGACCAATGTGGGTACAAATTAGAAATTGGCCAGCTCAGATAGCTGTTGGATCCCTCCAGCGTGGCAAACAGAGGCCATGTCAGCGCTCCGGTGATGACTCATCACCAGAAATATGCCTAGGGACCACTTTGAGTACTCGGAACTCTATCTGGAGGACTAAAATGGGAAAATCGGGATCTTGAGGATTACATTGAGTATTTACGCGAATCTCAAGGACGACTATGGGTATTTACTCATGAACTTTGATGTAAAATTGTTTGGATGTGTATTGGAAGTGGAAGTGAGGGGTGAAAAAAGGCCAGGCGGCCTGCCAGGTGGCCTGTAGTCTGGCCTGTGTTTGGTCTGGCCTGCTCTGACCTGTTATAAAATAGGCATACGCTCAAGCTCTTATAAAAGCCTTATTATGTTACTAGGCCAGGTCCAGGCTCACTAATTAGATTTATTGGCCTGTCAGACTTGCCTGGGTC
>NC_029790.2:1805234-1807824 GCF_000816755.2 Arachis ipaensis | reverse complement strand
TATAAATAATTTTTTTATTATTAACAAAAGTATGAGATATTTTAAATTTATTATATTTAAATATAAATACTTTTGTATATTTTAAAAACTTTAAAATTTAAATTTTTGTATAAATATTAAATATGACATATTACATATGAATATGTTTATTAAAAAATAATTTTTTTAAATAATATTTTTATTTTTGTAAAAAAAATTATCAGACTTTTTAATAAGTTTCAGGTCAGGCCAGTCTGTATAACAGGCTAGACTTAGTACTTTAAAAAAAGCCTATAACAGGCAAGCTCAAGTAAGGATGTCAACGGGACAGGGCGGGGGCGGGGGATGATGCCTCCCTGCTCCCCATCCCCGCCCTCAAATTTGCTCCCCATCTCCGTCCCCATTCTCCGCCGTGGGAGAATATTGCTCCCCATCCCCATTCCCCACGGGGCTCCATTCCCCGCGAGGACCCCATTTCCCATCTACATAATAGTTCTAACTAATTGTTAATTTTCATATGAATAGAGCTACAAGTATCTATCTTATACAAAAACTGCAAGATTTTATACAAAAAGTCTAAATAACACGATGGTGACTTATTTCGAAATGACGTAATAGGGGACGCAACGACGAGCCAAAGGACAAAGCAGTGGACGATGTGGGAGACGCGGCAACAGAGAGGAGAATGGATACGACGGCAGGGTTACGAAAAGGAACGCCGCAAATAGAAATTATGACGCGATAAGGGTGATGGCATGGTGAGGTGTGACGATGCGGTGAGAAGGGTGGTGAGAGGGTGGCTGCAGAGAGGTTAGATGGAGTATGGACAGCGTTAGGGATCTCTAAATTGAAGAAGGGTTATGCAAATAAAGATTAGGAGTTTAGGGTTTCTATATATATGTGTGTGAGAAATGACTGAAAAATATATATGAGAAATAAACTATTAAGAATAATTCAGGAAATTCATAAATAGCGGAGACGGGGCGAGAATCCCCGCTCGGTCCCGGTGCCTGCTTCGGGGGAATTTTGTCCCCCATCCTCATCCCCACGGGAAAAATTCCCCACAATCGGATCCCCATTCGAGGCAGTCCCCGCAGGGATCCCCACGTTTCGGGGAGTTTTGTCATCCCTAAGCTCAGGCCAATTGACTACACGTTTCGGGGAGTTTTGCCATCCCTAAGCTCAGACCAATTGACTACATGACACACTAGGCCTGTTAAGAACAAAGCCTGACCTGACTTGCCCTGTTTCTACCCCTAAGTAGAACTCCTAAAGTAATCAAATTAAATTATTTATATTATTAGATAAATATGGTTTCGGGGAGTCCCTAAGCTCAGGCCAATTGACTACACGTTTCGGGGAGTTTTGCCATCCCTAAGCTCAGACCAATTGACTACATGACACACTAGGCCTGTTAAGAACAAAGCCTGACCTGACTTGCCCTGTTTCTACCCTTCTACCCCTCTCCTAAAGTAATCAAATTAAATTATTTATATTATTAGATAAATATGATTAATTCGTAATTTTTAAAAGACCAATTTAATTAAAAAAAATTTATAAAAACAAATTTAAAAAATACTTTATCTTTCAAAGATTCATTCAACTATTATCCCAATAAAAAAATTATATCCTTCTCCCTAAAATATCTTAGGTAAATCATATTAGACAAGATTAATTCCAGTAACATATTTAAAAGACCAAATTGAATTAAGAAAATTATGACAAATTAAAACAATACGTTGTTCCAAAGTAACAGCAATATATATGAGTTTGTCCCTCCTAATAATCTTATCCTTGTTGTTCTTGGTGTGATGGCCACAAATGTTTTTGAAGAAGGAGAAATCCATTGGAAGAATGTGAATGTTGATTCATCCCCAAAACCTTTGCTAGTTTTATCTCCAACCGTACCAGGAACATACCCTGTGATATTGTTCTGCCATGGCTTCTGCCTTCAAAACACCTGCTACTCTAAGCTCCTTGGTCACATTGCTTCACATGGTTTCATACTTGTTGCTCCTCAGCTGGTTCGTATATAAATCTCTCTCTCTCGCTAAAATGTACGGTTTATGTAGAGTTAATACTGAAAACGGTTCTTGAATTTGTCTTTGAATTTAATGTCATTCTTGAACTTAAAATTGTGTCATAACTTAATAACAGTCGTTCTTAATATATTTTTTGGTGACAAAATAATGACGTAGTTAAAACCCTTTAAAATATCCTAAAGTACGTCGTTTATATTCTATTTGGACACTAAAATTTATCAGTATAGTGTGGCTTTCAGCGTAATTTCCGTCTAATTACGTCATTATTTTGTCACAAAAAAATATTTCAGAGACAACTGTTGTTTAGTTTTTTTCATCAAATACTTAAAGTGTAGATTCGTGTGCATTTATTTTCGGGTGAAGTTAATAGTTAAGAATGATGAGATGATTTAACATGTTTAACTAAATTAGAAGCTAATAATTTTTTATTATCAACTTCATATAAAGACAATTACATGTAAATTTTTATCAATACTTAATTGCATATCATCACAAAAACATTGCTTCTAAAAGAACCTCTTATCAAGCTTAATTTTTCTTTTTTAAAATAAAAATACAATGCTTAAGTA
>NC_029790.2:1802219-1804124 GCF_000816755.2 Arachis ipaensis | reverse complement strand
ATTAATTCAACTATTATCCCAATAAAAAAATTATATCCTTCTCCCTAAAATATCTTAGGTAAATCATATTAGACAAGATTATTGCAGCCACATATTTGACGATGAATGCAAGTTGATTACACCATGCGTTGTTCCAAAGTAACAGCAATATATATGAGTTTGTCCCTCCTAATAATCTTATCCTTGTTGTTCTTGGTGTGATGGCCACAAATGTTTTTGAAGAAGGAGAAATCCATTGGAAGAATGTGAATGTTGATTCATCCCCAAAACCTTTGCTAGTTTTATCTCCAACCGTACCAGGAACATACCCTGTGATATTGTTCTGCCATGGCTTCTGCCTTCAAAACACCTGCTACTCTAAGCTCCTTGGTCACATTGCTTCACATGGTTTCATACTTGTTGCTCCTCAGCTGGTTCGTATATAAATCTCTCTCTCTCGCTAAAATGTACGGTTTATGTAGAGTTAATACTGAAAACGGTTCTTGAATTTGTCTTTGAATTTAATGTCATTCTTGAACTTAAAATTGTGTCATAACTTAATAACAGTCGTTCTTAATATATTTTTTGGTGACAAAATAATGACGTAGTTAAAACCCTTTAAAATATCCTAAAGTACGTCGTTTATATTCTATTTGGACACTAAAATTTATCAGTATAGTGTGGCTTTCAGCGTAATTTCCGTCTAATTACGTCATTATTTTGTCACAAAAAAATATTTCAGAGACAACTGTTGTTTAGTTTTTTTCATCAAATACTTAAAGTGTAGATTCGTGTGCATTTATTTTCGGGTGAAGTTAATAGTTAAGAATGATGAGATGATTTAACATGTTTAACTAAATTAGAAGCTAATAATTTTTTATTATCAACTTCATATAAAGACAATTACATGTAAATTTTTATCAATACTTAATTGCATATCATCACAAAAACATTGCTTCTAAAAGAACCTCTTATCAAGCTTAATTTTTCTTTTTTAAAATAAAAATACAATGCTTAAGTAGTTGTATACTTGTATACGAAGCATTTCTGTTGTGCTTTATAAACAAATGATAAAGTGAAAGTTAAGAGAAATTACTAATTTGATGAAAGTTATATTAAGGGGAAAAATATCTTAATTATGAAAATTAATCAGATTCCTTCCGGTGTGAGTTTCCTCTTAATTACTAAACTGCAAAACAAGAAGAAAACAAAATAAAGACTAAAGAGCATGGTAAGTCTTATGTGAAATTTCCTTCTCATCAAAATAATTTTTCTTCCACTGTACTTAACTTGATTGCAACATGGAGTCGGTTCTAATCGGAAAAAAAAAATCATTATAAATTTCACCATTCATTCATTTTTTAGTAGTAATTTCTTAAATTTGAAACTTTAAACATTTATTTTATACACTGACCACAATAAGAAATAAGATTTTGTATATAAGAAAACTTCATGCTCTATTAAGTGCTTGTTTGCGCGTTATTATTTTGATAAAAAAAAAAGATTTTTTTTTCAATGAAAAAAGATATTTTTTTATTTTTTAATGTGTTTGGCAAATTTTTAGTAGTAAAAGTAAAAGCACTAGAAAAATAAAAAAAAATATTTTTTTTGAAAATTTGTAATTTACATTTTTTTTAAAAGATATTTTTTCCTTAAAAAAAGATGTTTTTCATGTAATAAATAAACAAAAATGTACTTTTATATTGTTATACCCAAACATAATTGATAGATAAAAAGATCTTTTTAGATGAAAAACCCAAACATAAAATTACTTTTACTTTTTCATAAGATCTTTTAAAAAAAGATAACTCAAAAAAAGATATTTTTTTTTAAAAGCTCATCCAAAGATGGTCTAATTCATAGAAAATTCTGAAATTTTATTGATTATAAGTAAGCACATTATATTTCGTTGAAAAGTAATATCAT
>NC_029790.2:1800163-1802102 GCF_000816755.2 Arachis ipaensis | reverse complement strand
GCATACCTATGTTTGGGCCCAGCGAAGTAAAATGGGCTGGGAGTATTGTGGATTGGATAGCTGAGGGCCTTCAACCTTTGCTTCCTGAAAACGTGGAAGCCCAATTGGATAGCCTGGTTCTAGCGGGCCATAGCAGAGGTGGAAAAACTGCTTTTGCCGTGGCACTTGGTTATGTCCAAACAAAGCTCAAGTTTTCAGTGCTCATAGGCATAGACCCTGTGGCAGGCCTAAGCAAATGCAAAATGTGTAGAACACTTCCTCATATCCTCACATATGAGCCCAGATCCTTTAATTTGGGAATACCGGTTTTGGTGATTGGAACTGGGCTAGGCCCAGAGCCCAATAGCTTCACGATGATGGCATGTGCACCTGATGGTGTGAACCATGAGGAGTTCTACAGAGAGTGCAAGCCACCTTGTGCACATTTTGTTGCCAAAGAATATGGTCACATGGACATGTTGGATGATGATATTTCTGGGATCATTGATGGAGTGATATCAAAGTGTTTGTGTAAGAATGGTGTGGGCCCCAGGGAGTTGATGAGGAAGACTGTGGCTGGATTGGTTGTTGCATTCTTGAGGGCCTATTTAAAGGCCCAGTTTGAGGATCTGGAAATTATTTTGAAGGATCCGGGTCTTGCTCCTACCAAGTTAGAGCAAGTTGAGTACGTTCCAGAATGAGAAATTAAAAGATATATATATAGGGTAATGCTAGGTAGACAACAAAAAAACAGCTAGAATTTGTTTTATTTAGCATTAATTAATTGTCGCAACAATTAATGAATGTTAAATAAGGCAAATTATGGCTGTTTTTTACTGATTTTCTTTGGTTACTAAACATTTTCGATGATTTAATCGTTAATGATTTTTAAATGCCAATTTGATTTATGATATTGAATTTATCCAGCTGATTCCACCTAAAAGGAAGAGGTTCGGGTGCTGTTCTATACCACAGAGAGCCAAAGTTATTCCTCGAGAAACTTGGGATCAACAATTAACATTTTGATTATGTGGGGAAGTAAGTGTTTAAGAATAAACATAGCTATTAACAAGTCTCCTTTATAACATAAAATCTTAGAAGCTTCAAATTAGTAAGGGGGAACTATGCATTACATCAATATCAGAGTGAACCAGTAGAGAGTTGAAAACATTATAAGATTAAGTTTTTAGTTTTTACCCTAATTAATTTGTAAATGGATAAATAAATGATGAAATGCTGGAAAATAGATGCATGACGTATTATACACAAATGTGGAGCTGCCATTGTCAGAACTCTCAAAAAATAATCCGCGTTTTGGGTGGGACAAAGACTAAAAAAGTGAAGCATATTACAAAACGCAGCCTGCAGTTGGCAGGGCAGGACAACCACGTTTCGAAATGTGTCCTTTGTCCCCTACATGCAGACATGAGTAGTTATTGACTAGCATTGGATTCGCCAAAACGCAGGTTGCATTTGGCATGTGTGCAGGTGCAAGTCGCAGGTTGCAATTGGTAGCCTCCCTGCTTGCATAGGCGACACGTGTTGTAGAGGGTAGTGAATCCAGTTTATAAAAGCCAAAACACAAGTAGGGTTGTGTTGAGAGAGGAAGCAAGAGTGAAAAATGTTATTGAAAAAGCAAGAGTGAAAAGCAAGGGTGAAGAAGCAAGTGTGGGAGGAAGAAGAATACGGTGAAGGGTTAGGGCTTAAGGAGGAAGAAAAATGGTTCGTGATTTTACCAAACTGAAAGAACACATTATTAAATATCTGGATCATCCTCAATGAACAAGTATTTTTTTTAATTTTATGATCAATAAATAAATTTAATTTATTTATATTTTATGTATTTGTGTTTTAACTAGTAATTTTATTTATTATTATTATTATTATTATTATTATTATTATTAGTGACATTGTTATTATTATTATTATTAAGATTAAGTCTCATGAAAAAAATTATTAT
>NC_029790.2:1799712-1800005 GCF_000816755.2 Arachis ipaensis | reverse complement strand
TGTTTAATTATTAGAAAATAAAAAATAGAAGGTGGTGGATACGTTTATAGAAAAATATCAAAATTATTTAACACACACAATTTTTTAAAAGAACATTGCTTGTATACGTTTTTTAAATTATGTTATTTTTATAGCTATGTACTTACGTGAATTTTAATTATTTTAATTTATTTATTAGGTATATTTTAAGAAAATCAAAGATAATAGCTATAAATATAATGGTTATTAAATATATTCTCTCTTATGAATTTAATTATTATATTAAATATATTAATTATATATTATTTATTATG
>NC_029790.2:1787923-1797885 GCF_000816755.2 Arachis ipaensis | reverse complement strand
AAATTGAATTTATTTTCAAAAAAAAAATTTTCTTATTTTTATGATATTTTTTAAAATAGAAAATTATGTAATAATTAATTTACGTCTAGATACTTTAATTTAAAAGTGATTTTAAGATAATCAATTGTATTGAAAGATGATGAAATTATTTACCATTCAACCAAGTTGATTTTGGATGGTAGTTTAAGAAACTCGATATTGATTAGATACACAACAATGACTACATTTCCAAAGTTGTTTACACATTGGATTTTCTTACAATGAACGTGCTTGAAAATGATTGGTGAGTCGGTAAAACATGTTTATTATTTTCCTATTTATTTATTAAGAAGAATTTGTTACTACTATTGTTGATGGCAGGTAGAAATATTCAAACATCAAGTTTCAACTTCAATCAAGCAAATAAAGGAAAAATAAAGACGGCACTAATTAAGAATTGTGATGCGACGCGAACGCATGATGTGTAGATTATGACAATTTTCTCCTCTCATTATCCATAACATGTAATTATTATGTGGTTCGTATTTATCATTTTTAATTATTTTGTTCATCTTCTAATTCTAAAACCAACATTTTAAAAATTTGCTCATCATCACGTTTTTTTCCCACATTTTGTCATTTTATTTGAGGTGAATTTGTTTGAATTACATCAATTTTTAAATGAACAAATATTTTAAAATCTCTTTTAAAAAATATTTTACTCTTTTTTCTAATTCAATTTTGAATAACGTGAAAACTTAGGTGTAGTCAACTTTACGTGAAGATAATTGAGAGTCGTTAGATGATTTGATTGATTTGACAAAATTTTTATCTAACAACTATTGACTATCAACTTCACGTGAAGTCGACTGCACCTGAGTTTTCACCTTCGAATAATTATTTAAAAAAATGATAATATTATTTTTAGAGTAAAGTATAATTTTTGTCCCCAACGTTTGGGATAAGTCCTATTTGTGTCCCTAACGTTTAAATCGTCCTATTTGTATCCTTAACGTTTATAAAAGTATTCAATGTTATCCTACTCTCAATTATACTAACAAATCAGATTATATTTTTCAATTATTCTCACCTTGGATGTATTCATTCTCACTTAGGTCTCATTTAGATGTGTTTGGTTTTAATATTATATCCACTATTTATATTTAAATTCAATTATGTCCCTATAAAAGTGAATTATGTAAATGTTGTAGGAATTAATTTCAACATTTGATGAGTTATTTTTCGTAGTAGATCATCGATTCTATCCTAGACATTTGTATTCTAACTTCAAGAAGAGATTTTTAAAACTCAAACTAAAGCGCTCATGATGTGTAATTGACGGCAAAGTAACATTGAATCACTTTTACAAACGTTAGGGATACAAATAGAACGATTTAAACGTTAGGGACACAAATAGGATTTACCCCAAACGTTGGGAACAAAAACAATACTTTATTCTTATTTTTATTTTGATAATATCTGTTTTTTTTTTAATAAATTCATACAAATATATAATGTAAAAAAATTAAGTAAAAAGTGAATTTGTGGGTAGTTTATACGGTTATTATTAAAAATCAATTACATCCAAAAAAAATGGAAGCTTTTTGAATTTAGCGGAACAGTTCCATGTTTCAATTTTTTTTTTGCAAGTACAAGAAAGATGAACAAACAGTGTCTGCAATTTGTATGTAAGATTCTTCCAACGGAAGGAGAGCCACTCTGAGACACTTTCCCTTTCACCAAACACAAAAAACAACTACAAAGTTAGTTAAAGTTCCAATTTTTATTTTATCTTTTCAATTATGATTCGCTATTCCCTCTCACTTTCATCTCTAATATATGCTCTGAAACAAACAATCACCCTTTGATACATAGCTTGATTTCCTTCCCTCTGCAGATTCAGCACTTGTTCGGTGAGTTACATCTTTTTCTGCTGTAGATCTTTCTCACCCTATTTCTGGGTACTCATTATTTTCAGCTCAAACTGAATGCATAAGCTTAAGCAGAGAACAATTATCCAATGGATTCTCTAGATTGGATCAATAGCCCATTATTCTTCCTTTATTGGTTTTATTTGCATCTTGCTCATCAAAGTAAAGGCCTTTTGTTTTGAGATTTATTGTTCTTTCTGTCTATTAAAAACAAGTGTTGCTGCAATTTTTGGGGTTTGGAAATTCATGAGCTTGGGGTAGTGGGAATGTGCCCACTATTTGTAAAGTTTTGATTTTTGTGAAGAAGAAAATTCATTGCGGAGATCTGGGACTTGGTTCATGTTTTATGCCCCATGAGGACTTTCTTCACTGCTGATTCATGTAAAGAAGCACACCCAAATGCCTTAAATCCACAGTCTTGGCTTCATATTGAAAGAGGGAAACTTCCCAAGCTGTCATCACATTCCTCTTCTGCCTCAATGTAAGTTTCTCTGTTCCTAAATTTCTATTTGAACCTTAGCTTCTTGCAGATTCAATTAATTGAGTTTCTTTTTTGCGTGTGTGTGTGTGTGTGTGTGTGTGTTTGGTGGTGTGTTGTTTTCTTTTGAAATACCATAGAGAATCCCTAATCAAGGTTCCACAGCCACCTATACTGCCATTCTATAAACCCATTGATTATGTGGAGGTCTTAGCTCAAATCCATGAAGAACTTGAGTCATGTCCTCCTCAGGAGAGGTCAAATCTATTTCTGTTACAATACCAGGTCTTCAGGGGCCTTGGGGAAGTTAAGTTGATGCGAAGAAGTCTCCGGGGAGCTTGGCAGAGAGCCAACACTGTTCATGAGAAGATTATCTTTGGGGCGTGGTTGAAGTATGAAAAGCAAGGGGAAGAACTAATAGCTGACTTGCTAAGCACTTGTGGTAAATGTGCAAAGGAGTTTGGGCCTGTAGATGTTGCATCTCATCTTCAGTTTGATAGAAACGTAAGTTCCCAGGAGGGAATTTTGACCAACAAGAGTGATGTATCGCAATATGTAATATTCACAATCGAAAATGAGAAGATAGTATGTGATAGACAAAAGATTTCTGAACTTTCAGTACCATTCCATGCAATGCTAAAAGGGTATTTCAGTGAATCACTGTCAGATACTATAGATTTGTCCGAAAACAATATATCTATTTCAGGTATGAGGGCAATAAGTTATTTTAGTTTGGCTGGAAGTTTACCTGAGCTTCCTCCAAATCTTTTGTTGGAGATATTAGTTTTTGCAAATAAGTATTGTTGTGAAAGACTCAAAGATGCTTGTGATAGAAGACTTGCATCTTTAGTTTCCTCCAAAGAAGATGCTGTGGAGCTCATGGAATATGCTCTTGATGAAAACTCTGTCATCCTTGCTGCTTCTTGTCTACAAGTCCTCTTACGTGATCTTCCAAACTGTTTGAATGACAATCGTGTGGTGGATATATTTATTCATGCTAATAGGCAGCAGCTCGAAGTCATGGTTGGGCCAGGATTGTTTGCACTATTCTGCTTCTTAAGTGAAGTTTCTATGAACCTTAATTCTAGTTCAGACACAACAGCTCATCTCCTTGAAAGGTTAGTTGATTTCTCTGAAAATGACAAGCAGAGATTGCTCGCTTTTCATCAGTTAGGATGTGTAAGATTCTTGAGGAAAGAATATGATGAAGCGCGTGGTTTGTTTGAGGGGGCTGTAAAAGTAGGCCATATGTATTCCATTGCAGGTTTAGCTAGACTGGACTATTTAAAGGGCGAGAAGCTTTTATCTTATGAGAAGCTCAGCTCAGTGATTGCCTCGGTTACTCCACTCGGATGGATGTACCAGGAGAGATCACTATATTGTGATGGTGATATAAGGTGGGAGGACCTTGAGAAAGCAACTGATCTAGACCCTACTCTTATATATCCTTATATGTATAGGGCTTCCAGTTTAATGAGGACACAGAATGCTCAAGCCGCACTAGAAGAAATCAATCGGATTCTTGGGTTCAAACTTTCATTAGAATGCCTGGAACTTCGTTTCTTTATTTATCTGACTCGTGAGGACTACAAAGCAGCTCTTTGTGATATCCAAGCTATTCTTACTCTGCGTCCGGACTATAGAATGTTCGAGGGACGTGTTGCTGCATCCCAACTCTGTACTCTAGTGCGTGAGCATGTGGAACCTTGGACAACAGCAGACTGTTGGGCACGGTTATACGATTGTTGGTCTGCAGTTGATGATATTGGATCTCTATCTGTTATCTACCAGATGCTCGAATCTGATGCAGCGAAAGGTGTTTTATACTTCAGACAGTCATTGCTTCTCTTGAGGTATGTTTTGAATATATCGAAGCCACTAGGAACTGCTTGAGAAGTATGCTATAGGTCATAAGTTCATCTCCATGCCATCATTGTAACCCAATACTGAATGTTATGCATGTTTCTTAACTGTCATCAATTGTTAGAAGTCTTGAAATAACTTATCATCAAGTGTATTAAGGTAAGGTACCTGATGTGGTAAACGGGGTTTGCAATATATGAAAACAATTAAGATGCATGACATCAACAACAGATCAACAGATCAATGTTTTGTGACTCTGACATATTTCTTTGATTTAGGCTGAACTGTCCTGAAGCAGCCATGCGGAGTTTACAATTAGCCCGGCAACACGCATCAAGTGAGCACGAACGGCTCGTATATGAGGGGTGGATCTTGTATGACACAGGCCATTATGAGGAAGGGCTCCATAAAGCCGAAGAGTCTATTAGTATTAAAAGGTCTTTTGAGGCCTTCTTCTTGAAGGCTTATGCACTGGCCGACTCTAGTCTAGATTCATCCTGTTCTGCAACTGTTATCTCGCTTTTGGAGGATGCCTTGAAGTGTCCTTCAGATAACTTGCGCAAAGGTCAGGTATGGTTCTGTTTTACCACTTCTAGGAAATATTTCACTACTTAATAGCCACTAGCTTTGCATGCACACTTCCAATTTCTAAGTAGAATAAGTTGTTAGATGGAAGCTCTTGTTATATATAACTAAGATGTTCCCCCTTAGGGCCTAGCCTAAGAAACATTCACAGACTTGAAGCATGAGCAATTTACAGTCTCATGGTTTCATCCAGATATTATAACTGTTTGATCATAATCTTTTTACTCCTTACTGTAGTCGATAACTATATGGAATTCTGATCGTTTCAGTTATATGCAATTCATTCAGCCCATGGAATTATGTTCATTTCACCCTGGATTTTTGGTTGGTTTCTCATCTTATCCCCAATATTGGGCTAGTGGACTTGATATTAAAATTTGATCATTAATTCCTTCTAGTTTTCGGTTGCCCGTTTTCCTCCATCATTCACTAGGAAGCTGACTTGTCTAGATGCTGTGTTCATCTCTTTCATCTTCACCCATGTGGATGCAGTCTATGAAGTTCTGTTGTTTGAGTTGTTGGTTATACTAACATTAAAATCTTAAGTGATATACAAGGATAAGTTTGAAGTTACCATCATTGTAGTTTTACAATTGTTCTATTTACTTTTTCAGGCACTGAACAATCTTGGAAGTGTTTTTGTTGACTGTCAGAAGTATGACTCAGCAGCTGATTGCTATATCAATGCCCTTAAAATCCGGCATACCCGAGCCCATCAGGGTCTTGCTCGTGTTCATTATCTCAAACAAGATAAGGCTGCTGCCTATAAAGAGATGACTGAACTGATTCAGAAGGCAAAAAACAATGCATCTGCCTTCGAGAAGAGGTCGGAATACTGCGACCGGGAACTTGCACAGGCAGACCTGGAGATGGTGACTAGATTAGATCCACTTCGGGTGTATCCTTACAGATACCGTGCTGCTGGTAAACATTTTTCCTCACTTTATTGGGAGAAACATAAATTAATTGCAAATATTTTTCATTCTAAAGAGAAATGGTTATTGGTTAATAACCTTCACAGAGCAGTAAATGAATATACTGGACTCCGAGATCTAGTTTTGGGCACCATATTAGTCCCTGGATCTAAGTGCTGAGCTGGCTCTGACTTGTCATACTGGACACAGGGCTAAACAGTGTCGTTTCGTTTTGGGTAAAAATGAGAAGACGAAGAAGAGTTTATATGATGTACAAATCATTATATCTCCCTTCATTCTCCAAAACAACTTCAATTTTGTCAGAGCTAGTTTAGTATTCCGTTCGTTGAGTCAACACCAGAAAGGATCCAGGGACCAATATGGTGCATGGAACTGAATCTCGAGGACCAGTATAGTGAATTTTGAATCTAAAAGACTAAAATGATGAAAGTTGTGAATCTCAAGGACCACTGTGGGAATTTAGTCCTAATTTAGCATAACAAATTAAAATTTTTGTGGAGAAAAGTCGTTGGCTGTTGTGGGGCTGGTTTTCATTTTCTCTATGTTTGTCTCTCTTTCCCCATCATTGTTTGTGCTGTGTATCTTGTAAGTTTCTTAGGACCACTTGACATCACTTTGGACCACATCTCTACGGCCTTATTTGTTGTATCCACATGTTGTTGGTTCTGGCCAAGGAACTGCCTCCACGGACAATAGCCTTTGGAGATTATGTCTTCAAAATTATATAGACCAAAAAATTTTTTGGAACTTGTCACTACCATGCTTAGTGCTGCTCTATTCCAATGTTACATAGATTTCATGAATATAGTTATTTAACTTAGTTATCATCATTCTCTAAGTTGACATACCATCCATCTTCTATTGGATGGGGTGTGGACTCTACTTAACTAGGATCCACGCCCGATCCAATGGTAGATAAGGAGTATGTCAGCCCGAAGTATGCGCAATAAGCATCTTTCGGTAGTGCTGAAAATGAAAGTGTGCGTGTTGTTTCACTTTGTTTGATTTACACATGTGGTATGGTGTTTGTAGTGTTGATGGACAACCGAAAGGAAGACGAGGCGATCGCTGAACTTTCCAGAGCCATTGCATTTAAAGCTGATTTACACCTCTTGCATCTAAGGGCAGCATTCCATGAACACAAAGGAGATGTGTTGGGTGCACTCAGAGATTGTCGTGCCGCACTCTCTGTGGACCCTAACCACCAAGAAATGTTGGAACTGCACAGCAGAGTTAATAGTCATGAGCCATGATGACACACTTAAAAGAGTGTCAACAACACCCTTTTTTGTATGTGTGTGTGTGTCTTTTGGGAAATGGAACCTGTAATGTAACATTGGCTTGCAATGAATAGTGATTGGTTTACACACCACGAAGAAAAAGAGAAGAAAAAAAAAAAATAAATGTGTAAAATTGAAAGTATAGTTAAATTATGTTCCTGTCTATAGCAATGAGCATGTGAATTCTTACCCATTTTCTCCTCCAATTTTGTAATTGTTGACCTTCAATTTCAGGATATGTGTGAGTGTGAAGATGTGTTCTTTATTTGGATATAATGGGGAGAGAATTTTTTAAAATTTTAATGTCTTTACTATTAAAAATTTAAAACTGTATCTTTTAAATGATTTTTTTATAGTAGTGTTATATAAACATAATAATATATTATTGTTCAATCAACTTCCCAAGTGTCCCAAAAGAACTCAATAAAAGAATACACACAAAATTACCTTATGTATAGTTCTAGTTTTTCTATTCTTTATAACCAGAAACAAAAGTAGAAACATAAATAAAAAAATTGTACTTGACTATATTTATAAAAAATAATTTATTTGTTGGTGTAACATAAAATGATTACATAAATCTTTAACAGAAAATACACTAGTTGTGATATAAGAGTTTCATATTTTTAAATGGGATTTATTTGTCTTTCTAAAAATGAGATAAATTTTTCATATTAATCTACTTATTTTTCTTAAATAATATTCTCAATTAAAAAAATGAAAGATTTAAATTCCTAAAAGTGGGGTTGTTTTTCTTAAATCCACAAATAAAGAAGGGTAAAGTATACTTTTTGTTCCTGAAGTTTGACAAAAATTTCAAAAATACCCCTAAGTTTTATTTTGTTTCAATTTTGTCCCAAAAGTTTTCGACTTGCATCAAATATACCCTTAGCGGCTAATTTTTCAAAAAATTTAAGACCAATTCAACAACAATTTCATAAGAATAACCCTCAACACAAGCAAATTAAGCATCATTTTCATGCATTATTATTAGATTGGTCTTAAAATTTTTGAAAATTTAGCCGTCGGAGGTATATTTGATGCAAATCAAAAACTTTTGCGATAAAATTGAAACAAAATAAAACTTAAGGGTATTTTTGAAACTTTTACCAAACTTTAGGAGCAAAAAATATATTTTACCCAATAAAAAATTATATCCAAATTCAAACATACATAAGTAAAGGACTATTCTGACCCTGCCTGCATGATTTTTTTTACTAGAAAGGGTGAAGATTCATTCAATTGAAGATAGGATAAGTAGCATAGCCAGATTTACAACATTAATTGAGGTCTCTTCTATCCACATCAAGTGTTGATGGGCCACCCTAATCCCTAATCTCCTAACATGACCCTGCCTGAATCATTGAGTCAACTATATATACTAAGTTCAGCTATAATCAATTTCTATCCATATTACCGTTTTTATCCAACGCTTCACGTGTTTATACGAGTTCCCATTCACCCTTCATACTATCAATTAGTCAACAGAATATTCCATGTTTTCTAAGATCTACTTCACTTTCACTAGGGTGTTATCGGTTCGATTTAGTTCGATTTTGGACAAAAAACTAATTGAATCGATATGTTCGGTTTCTACAGATATACAACCATTCAGTTGCTATTTTTACAACAATCGAACCGAACCGAATCGAACCAATAGCAGTTTGGTTCGGTCGATTTTTTCGGTTTTTAATTCTTAACGAGAAGAACATGAATTACAATAATTAGAGGTTCAAAATAGTTAATAAATTGAAATAATAAGAGTAAAACATTGAAATAGTTAGGAATTGAGGATTTTTGTTGTTAGATTAAAGGTTAAAATGATTAAAACATTGAAATGTATGTATATATTCGGTTCGGTTCGGTTTTTATCAAACTAACTGAAAACTGAACCAAACTGATCAATTTTATCAGAAAAAACAAAAAAAAAAAAAACGATTTTTTCGATTTTTAAGTCGATTATTGTAATTTTCGATTCGATTTTGCAGTAATTTTCGATTCGGATCGGTAATTTACACCCCTAACTTTCACTATTTAATTAGATTTAGAGCTCAAAAATATATTTTCATTTTCATACTTATCTAATTGTAAAATTTTCAGTTTTATAGAATATTCTACAAAGTCGTTCCTCATCAACAGTTAGTAGTCAAGATTTCAAGAAAAGCAAAGTTTGTTCACAAGAAATATCCACTACCAGCTAATTAAAGAGTCAAGCTAGCATTCACGGACAAGCAAATAATTGGTCACATACTATACATTATGCAAAAAAAAAATTAAATTAAATTCTATTTTATAATACTTTTTGGCTGAAAGCAAGTAATTGTCATAACCAAATACTTTCCCTGTCCACATCATATTTGATTTGGTCCACATTCTAAATTAATGGGTCCAAAAGGGCTTTTATGAAAAATATCAACGCCTAATATTCCCGAAAATAGTTCAACCAGAAATAAGTTATCACTATTTTTTATATATTATCCCATAATTTTTAAAAAAATAAAGTATATTTTTTATCTTTGAAGTTTGATAAAAATTTTAAAAATATCTCTAAATTTTATTTTATTTTAATTTTGTCCCAAAAGTTTTCGATTTGTATCAAATATACTCTCGACCTCTAAATTTTTAAAAAATTTAAGACCAATCTAACAATAATGCATGAAAATTATGTTTGATTTGCTTGTGTTGAGGGTTGTTCTTATGAAATTGTTGTTGAATCGGTCTTAAATTTTTTAAAAAATTAGCCGTCAGGAGTATATTTGATACAAATCAAAAACTTATGAGACAAAATTAAAATAAAATAAAATTTAAAGATATTTTTAAAATTTTTGTCAAAGTTAAGAGAAAAAAAAGTGTATTTTACTCAATTTAAAAACTTACAAGCAATAAGTTATTATATATTTTATATTTATAT
>NC_029790.2:1786705-1787902 GCF_000816755.2 Arachis ipaensis | reverse complement strand
AATTACAAAATAATCTAATTATAGTTAAGATGATAACTAATTAAAATTTAACATATAATAAAAAATAAATTACATATTATTTTAGAAAGATCGAATAAAATTCACCACTTTTATATTGTACCGTGACTAATCAGTAAGTAATCACCGTATTATATTAAGCACGTAATCACATGATGAGACATACACATACACCTCCAAAAGAAAGGGATCGGACGAATTAAAAATGGATAAAAATATAGTTTATCCACCAATAATTATTGTCGTAACATAAATAATATTTAAATGATAACAATTTCTTCTATACAAATTCTAGTAGCTACGAGAACCTTGTAGAACATTCATTGGGCTTATCTCCATAATATATAATTCCCTTGTCAATAGCATCTCAACAATATTATAATACTTTACATGGTAGTGATATCTATGATGATAGTACCTTTTTTCGTGATCAATTATATTATATAATCAACTAGCTACGTGACAATATATATAACACGTTAAGGTTTTTAGATTTAAAAATGCATCTTCGACATGGTGGGAACCAAAGATGCTTCTGGTGGCTTATAACCGTGGCAAATTCTCTCATATATACTCAGATTCCAAGGGTATATATATGGATATGGATTATTATTAGTTATGTATAGTATTAATGGCGTGTCACAAGGGTTAATTGCCAAGTGCCAATACATGCTTCATTTTTTGGATTCTTTGCTTTAATATTTTTCAATATATTATTATTTATTTTAATCAGATTTAAGGATCAGTTGAGTTATAATATATTTTACTTAATACTTAGCTCGCATAATGTGAGCCACGAATTAATGGAGGGAATGTTGGTAACTTTAAATATTTTTGCATCAAGGGCAAACTCTATGGTTGAGAATGATTAAGTAGGGTTGCTTTTTTTGGTTAATAATGGATTAAGGGTTACTTTATTTTTTCCATTATAAATTATAATCATATATTGTACAATTTGACTACGATATAAAACTATAAAAGTTATCAAATATATAATATTTTACAATTTTTTCCTTTATAAATTAAAATATAATGTGAGCTAATGGAGGGAATGTTGGTAACTTTAAATATTTTTGCATCAAGGGCAAACTCTATGGTTGAGAATGATTAAGTAGGGTTGCTTTTTTTGGTTAATAATGGATTAAGGGTTACTTTATTTTTTCCATTATACATTATAAA
>NC_029790.2:1784183-1785586 GCF_000816755.2 Arachis ipaensis | reverse complement strand
TTAGGAGTACTATAAAAGTTTGTAATATTCTAGTATTTTAGGTAAATACGGGTTATAACTATATTTATTTTAATTTTTAAATTATTATTGACTATGTAGAGTATTTTTTTAATATCCTAAGTCATTAGGACATTATAAATTTTTATAGTACTCCTAACATTTTTTAAGCCATTTTTTTAAAAATTGTTTTGCATAGAATAAAGGACATTTTAAGCCATTTTCTATGCAAAACAATTTTAAAAAAATGGCTTAAAAAATGTTAGGAGTACTATAAAGTTTGTAATATTCTAGTAATTTAGGTAAATACTGGTTATAACTATATTTATTTTAATTTTTAAATTATTGTTGACTATGTAGAGTATTTCTTTAATATCCTAAGTCATTAGGACATTACAATTTTTTATAGTACTCCTAACATCTTTTAAGCCATTTTTTTAAATTTATTTTGTATAGAATAAAATATTTTTTGTGGTATAATTTAAATAAATTTATTAAAAAAATTTATAAAAAAATATTCAGGTGTAGTTCGAATTAATTCACTTCGAATTACGTTGAATGGCATGCATGGAAGTAGTTCGAATCAGCTGAATTCTAATTATGTTACTTTGAGTGTTAGTGAGTAATTCGAATATATGTTATTCGAATTACATGCAATCCAAATTCGAAGCAGGTAGATTTGAACTAGTGGCTGATTTGTGTAAAATTATTCTCCCCTTAGCTTATTTATGTTTTTTGCCCTAAATAATAATCATATATTGGACAATTTGACTACGATATAAAACTATAAAAGTTATCAAATATATAATGAAAAAATCTAGGGGTCAGTAATTTTTGTGTTTTTTGGCCGGCACTTAACCATCAAAATAAAAGGGGATGATCTCTCACCATTAGATGTAATCTCACACCATTAAAAATACTATTGATGGCCAATTGATGGTTATAAAACACCAAAATTGCTGGTCCCCTAGCATTCCTCATATATAATATTTTAAGTTTTCTCAAATTAATGTTATTAGGTATTTTAGTAAAAAAAAAAATTAAAAAATGTATTAAAAGTCAATTATTTTCTTTTCTCTTATCCATTTTAAACAGGTGGATAAATAAAAATTTATGCAGTACAAACTTTTATTTAGTTCTTTCATTTCTTCTTCCTTTTTCTAAGTATTATTTTTTTTAATTATTTTCTTCTCAATTTATGAATACACCTTAATTAAAACTTCATCAAGAGAAATAGTCACTTTTAGCTGTATCAATAGTATTGAAATTGACTTATTGATAAGAAAAATGTTTGGTAACTAAAATAAATTAACTAAAAATATAAATACTCAATATTTAAAAGTTATTAATTATTATAATAATTAATAAATATTAAATAAAATAAATTTTACCAATTTTACCTATTT
>NC_029790.2:1781825-1783135 GCF_000816755.2 Arachis ipaensis | reverse complement strand
ATTCACGTGAAGTTGATAGATGAGAGCCGTTAGATGAAAGTTTAGTCAGACCAGTCAAATCATCTAATGATCATCTAACGATTTTCAGGTATCAACTTCAGGTGAAGTCAACTGCACCTGAGTTTTCACTTTACATTTAATAAATTAAGAAAATTTTATATTTGTGTTTGTGGTTTTTAAAAATTGATTTGTATTTTTTTACAGTAATGCTAAGAAGATAAAAAAATACTCAAAATTTATTTTATTTAAAAGTTATTAATTATTATAATAATTAATAAATATTAAATAAAATAAATTTTACCTATTTTTTTTATCTCCTTAATATTATAGTACTGATAATAACAACCTTAGAATATACCTTGGTGAAATAGAATAATTAGAGGTGGAATAATATTATCATTCTTGTTCCAATGAATTAGCTTTTTTAATCAAGATTCAAGAGTAATAATTTACTTAATTATCACTTATAATTGTCTGGTATAAAGAGGTCATTTAACCTTTTTTTTTCATAATCTAGATTTTTGTACAGAATTTGTTGTAAGTGAATGCTACGGTGTCTATCATTTTGTACCTAAGTTATTAAAAAAGGTAAATAAATAATATTTAATAAATTTTATCTGATTTATTTTTTATTTAAATATTTTATTTTTTACTTTAAAAAAAAAGTTAGGCAATTTAAATATCATAATAAAAGCACCGTAGAACTCACTTTGTTGTATCGCTTGAAGTCAACAAGCTTATTTTATACAAGTACAACCCTACGTTGACTTAGTATATATAGGTTAATTTTCCTGAATATGCAATGCCATTGTTGAATGTGGTTAATTAGCAAAGATAATAGATTTCTTTAGAAACAATCAATTATCAAATCATATTTGAACAGGAACATCTATAAAAAGATATCAGATTAACTAATTTTCTAAAATAGCGACATCTTGTCAATGTACAGTTTATTACTTTTTGCTTAGATGATAAAAGAAACGGAGACGAAAACCTCAATAATTTCCCCCTAACTTCTCATCATATAAACAGTTTAAAAATATATTAGACTTATAAGTTATAAAGCTAGAAAACTTGACAAGTGAGGTGATATTAGATTTTGTCTATGTAGTACGGAAACATAAAAAAGGTAATTATTTCGGTTCAGAAAATGGGAATAGAATCTGAAATAGAGTGGGATAAGATTTACTTAAACGAAATGATCAATCAAATAAGTAACACATCTATGTTGTTATAAAGGAGGGTGGATTCTTTCCAGTAAAAAAAAAATTTAGATAATGTGTAATATTTAATTTAATTATTTATTTTTT
>NC_029790.2:1780925-1781621 GCF_000816755.2 Arachis ipaensis | reverse complement strand
TCAAGACAATAAATTTTGCTGATAGTATGACATTAACGAAGATGTTTTGTTGAAAGTAGTGATCCAATTTTAATTTTGTGAGAAATGAGAGGAAATATTGGAGAAAAATCTGTGTGCGAAACCATAAAGAAAAACCAAAACCACTTTTGTTTGATAATAATCTAATAACATGTGAACCCCACGCCATAAAATAATAGCCCTTCCCCCACAGTCATCACCGTGTGCTAACCTTTCTATAACTTCCAGAACTTTCCAAGCCAAGAAACCCCTCTCTCTCACTCATCCACTTGCTTGCTATTTGTGGAAACCGGGTTCAATAGTTTAATAGTATTCCTCCCAATATGTCTAGAAACTTCTTTAACACTATTCTTCTAATTATTTATCCCAATTCTTTTGCTTATCACTCACTAATACTATTTTAACTTCCTCCTTATATATAATCACTTCAAACAAGCCAGCAGTGGCTCTCTTCATAGATAAGGGGTGACACACATGACATGAGTGAGTGTGTGTTATGTGTTATAACAAACTGTCCGTTCTTCTTTCTTTCTATAACCGTCTCAACGACTTTCTTGTTTCTACAAGAGAGTTTTGAGTTTTAAATTATGTTAATAAATTAACAGAATTTTAAATTTTAAACTTTTTCATAGACTTCTGAAGGTGGTTGATTCAATATAGAAAACAGAAACAGAGCTC
>NC_029790.2:1778470-1780911 GCF_000816755.2 Arachis ipaensis | reverse complement strand
GGAGGAAGCATCGTCGTCGTCGTACTTTGTGGCTGGAAATGACGAGACGAGGATGGTTCCTCCGCCGCAGCCAATGGAGGGGCTCCACGAAGCGGGGCCACCACCATTCCTGACGAAGACGTTCGACGCGGTGGACGATCCGGCCACAGACCACGTAGTGTCGTGGAGCCGAAGCGGAGCAAGCTTCGTGGTTTGGGATCCGCACGCCTTCTCCAGAGGCCTTCTTCCAAGATACTTCAAGCATAACAACTTCTCCAGCTTCGTAAGGCAGCTCAACACTTACGTAAGACTTCTCTTTAATTTCTTTAATTACGTGTCTTAACTCTTAACTTACTAATTTCAGTGTAAAGAAACCGGTTATAATTGTTAATTACTGTAAAAAGGTTTTACTGATTAGTGATTATTTACCTGGCACTATATGATTGAATATTTAATTAATTCAATTGGTCTCGTGGTTTCTGGAATTCTCTTACCTGCTACCGCGGTATGTGAACAATTATTGAGAATTCAAATTTGTCTTATTTTGTAGGGTTTTAGAAAGATTGATCCAGATAAATGGGAATTTGCGAATGAAGGGTTTGTGAGAGGGCACAGGCACCTGTTGACAAGTATAAGGAGAAGGAAGGCGCCTCCGCCACCAATTCAAACGCAGACTTCGCAGTCGCAGCAGGGTCACTGCCTTGAAGTAGGGCGGTTCGGATTGGATGAAGAGATCGACCGGTTGAGGCGTGACAAGCAGGTTTTGATGTTGGAGCTTGTGAGGCTAAGACAGCAGCAACAAACCACAAGATCGTATCTTCAGGCAATGGAGCAGAGGCTGCAAGGTACTGAGATCAAGCAGCAGCAGATGATGGCTTTCTTGGCCAAAGCAATGAAGAACCCCGTGTTTATACAGCAACTCATACAGCACAAGGAGAAGAGGAAGGAGCTTGAGGATGCCATGACCAAGAAGAGGAGGAGGCCCATTGAGCAAGGGCCTAGTTGCAGCGCCACTACTGTTAAGGTTGAGAATCCACCAGAGTTTGCTGGTTATGCTGGTGGCTTTGGAGCTTCTGAGCTTCAAATTCTGGCTATGGAGATGCAAGGATATGGTAGAGGGAGGCGAGAGAGTACTGAACATGAGCATGAGCAAGAGCAAGAGCAAGAGAGGCTTGACAAGGAGCTTGATGATGAAGGCTTCTGGGAAGAGCTGTTCAGTGAGAATTTTGAGGGTGATTTGGACATTTCACAAGATGAAGAAGAGGATGTTAATGTGTTGGCCAATCGGCTGGGTTACTTGGGTTCAAGTCCTAAGTGAAAGAAATCAGTATTGAATCAAAGTAACATTTATTCACTATTCTTCATTTTAGGAGGGTTCATCTGGTGGATGGAGTTTCAACTTTCAACTGTTCAAGCTCATCATCACCTCAATTGGGGGCAAGACAGTAAAATCACCCCAGCCACGACATTATCTACTATGGCCTATGGGGAATCAAAAAAATATTATTTACATCTTGGTGTTTCTAAGTTCTAACCTCTCATTTAATGCCCCCTTTTGTAGCACTAGCTACCTGGTAGAACCTCAATTTTTCTCATCACTTTGCTTAATGTTTGGTCATTATTAGGTAGGTTGCAGGCGTTGATTGGAACAAGGATTCTGTGGTAGTGATAGCGGTACTATTACTCAAGGTTCACTTCTAAAGTTTTTAACCTACTCAAGACCCCCCCCTCTTGTGTAGTGCATCTCATTTATTTTCATCATGTATCAATCATCCTACTTGTCATTTTCCTATTTAATTTTAATTGCAAAATATTTGAATAACTCAATTTCTTTCGTATATGTATATACTCACATTTTTAAATTATTGAATGAGATATAAATGTAATTAAAAAAATACACCCAATTCAATGATATGTGAATTAGTCTAAGTGACCAGATATATATAACTGTTCATTTTAATTACTATATTCCCTTAACAAATGTAGATGATTGAGAAGATGTAGAATGGGTACCAAGTTGCTGATCCTGATCTCCCAAGAATCACAACTGAATGTTGTTTTAGAGTGAAGAGCCATCATTTGACGGTTAACCTTGTCGGTTTGATATTTTTTCATCTCATCATCATCCCTATGCATGTGTGATACTACTTTTTCCTTTTCTTCCATTGATTCTACTTTTGCCATTAGGTGGTCTTAAGAAGAAGAACAATAACACGATGCCACCAATTAGAAAACGAATTTCATGATGTTACATTTTGTAGCATGTAGTTAGGTATCTCCATGTGTTGAAGATTCCCATTTGAGGGGTCTCAAGACGAAACGTGTCGCATTATGGAGCATGATATAGTTATATAATAATGAAAGTGATCATTTTTTCTGTTTGTAGAATTGTGGTGTCTTCCTCACATTGGAGATTAGGTATGCACATTCACACGGTTGCAAAAGTAGATTGAAAACCTTCA
>NC_029790.2:1774678-1776534 GCF_000816755.2 Arachis ipaensis | reverse complement strand
GGACTAATTTACAATGTGATTGTGGGTTGCATGATTTGTTGAATGAAGATTTGTGATATTTCGAAGAGCAGACAGATTCATGCTGAGATATTTATGTGCACACCAAATAATTTTCCCTTGCTCTTGTCCATTAGTAATGGAGAAATACGTGTGATTTTTTGGCAAACAAAGCACATAAAAGTTTATCATGGACTTGTCGGGAGCAACCACAATTAATTTTCATACATTATTAGGTTTTTTTTTTTAAATGGATATTATCATTCTTATTATAATAATATTTTTTTTATAACTCTATATAAATATACAATGCAAAAAGGTTATACATAAAATAGCATTATAACAAACAAGAGAAAATATAGGGAGTCAATGGCTTAAGCGTACAATGTGTACAATGAAGGTTTAGGAAGTATTAGAGATATGATTATTAGTGTTACATTGTCCTGTCAGGTTACGCTTTTGGGATGAGTAGTTTCATGACATGGTATTAGAGTTCTAGATCCAAAAGATCAAGAGTTCGATCCTTAGTGAACCCCAAGAGTTCTGTATCCGGACATTGTACGATTAGGCCATTGGCTCCCTACCATTACTCTTATAACAAATAAGAGTGATAGTATTATTATCTTTTAATTTATAGAATATTTCTAATTTTTTGGAAATTAAATTTTATTCTTCATAGTAACATTCTTCAAATAATAAAAAATATTAAATATTAAATAAACTACACAAATTTCATATTTAGAAAATTGTTTGAAAGTCCTATAAATATATTAGTGAGTACATGAATTTATTTAAAAGTAGAGATAGACATGCAAAAAGTTTTATGGCAAATAATATTTTCTATTTAGTTAAAAAATAGAGACAATAAAAACAAACTATTGAAAAATAGTTATTAACTTTATTTTTAAGATTAACACACCATGGATGCCTTCTAAAATTTTGTCACTGGTAAAAAATTGTTTGGACAAATAAAAATGATAAAAGGATCCATAAAATATTTAAAAACATAATAAAGTATCATCAATACAAAAATAAGTCTATTTTTGTACCATTATATTAAGTATATACTAAAATTAGTTATCAAAATCAGTCATTAAAATAAAATATATATTAAAATATAATATACATTAAAAATAAATTCAATTATAAATGTATTTGTACACAAATATATAGTAATTAATTTTAGTAGTTAATTTTAATGTGCAAATAATATTTATGATTTATGTAATTGTTATTAATTTATAAATTTAATTTTAATATACTGTTAGAATAAAATAATTTTATACATAGATTCAATTACGTAACATCATATCAACAAAAATAAGTGATCCAAAAGAATAAATGTGATTATACTAATTGTATAAAATATTTTACATTTTTGGTGTATCAAAATTAGACTCTTAATTTATTAGGTTCAATTGTTTCGAAGGTTTTTATAGTCCGAGTCAATTTTAGTTAAGACCCTAAATTTTGAAAGGTTATAATTAACTATATATTGTGTAAAAAACTAAAAGCTCTCATAAGGTTCCTAGCTAGCTAATTTTGTGATCAAACATTCAAACTCTTATACTAAATAGAAAATTTCTTCCTTTTTTTTTCCATAAATTTTGTGTGTAGCGTAGGTAAGTTGTTGATTACATTTAAAAAAATCATCAGAAAACATTAGTTAAAAATAAATTTGTAAAATAAAGAATTTATTTTCAATGAAAAATCCTTAAATAAAGTTTTGATTCGCGACAAATTAGTCATTGGTCTACAGAGCGGAGTAATCCTGCAAGGCTGCAAGAAACAAAAAAAAAGGGTTCCCATAAGGAAACATATTGATATTATAAATGTTAAATAAAAAATACTAACACTAA
>NC_029790.2:1764816-1774091 GCF_000816755.2 Arachis ipaensis | reverse complement strand
TGTAAAGTACTTTAGTGTATAAATATAAATTAAATATATAAATTATTATGATGAGTTATTATGATGTAAATGTAATGATACTAGAGAAAATGAAAAACTTTTCCTAATTATATATAAATATATGTAATTGGAGAAATTAACTAAATGAGTAGAGCGGCTTTATAGATGGAAGTAATGACCCATTAAACTACAGAAGCACAAATTAAGCCGTCAAAAATTGCCACTTCTTTGATGAATCAACATTGTTGGTTGTAAATTGTAATCCTGTTGTAATGAAAAGTTAATGTTTGTAGCAGATAGAGAGAGACATTGTTCATAAAAATTAAGCATGGGTTGGTTCTCATCATCAAAGATGTGCACCATTAATATTGTGATGGCTTTCCTGGTGTCCATGATCTCAAAGGGATTGGCTCTGTCCATCAGTTTAAGCGATATGGAATGCGTATCAGAGCATGTTTTTCATGATGGTGACATCGTTTCTGGCAGTTTTGTTGTCATGGACCATGATATTTTCTGGAATTCTGATCATCCTGGCATTGATTTCACTGTAACTCCCTCTTTTTTTTTTTATTTTGTGACTGAAAATCATAACAGAGTTTAACTGATCTTGGTGTATAGGTGACAGGTCCAGGTGGAAGCGTGGTGCACTCTTTGAAGGGAACGTCCGGGGACAAGTTTGAGTTCAAAGCGGTGCAAAATGGGATCTACAAATTCTGCTTTATTAACCCTGTTTCAACTCCTGAGACTGTTTCTTTCTACATTCACATTGGCCACATTCCTAACGAAAATGATTTAGCCAAAGATGGTCAGTTAATTACATATGTACACATTGTACGCTTAGGTCATTGGCTCCCTATACTTATTCATATGTTATTACTTCCAATTAATTGATATTTTTGTGTTTTATATTATTTATTTGGTTCTTGCTGTGTGAAGAGCATTTGGACCCTATCAATGTGAAGATTGCAGAGTTAAGAGAGGCATTGGAATCTATTGTATCAGAGCAGAAGTATTTGAGAGCGCGGGATGCCAGACATAGATACAGTTAGTTACATTGTTCTTCATTCTATTTAATTAAAAGCAACTATTACGATAAAGATGTGAAAAATATCTTCTCATATGATCTTGGTTTAAAAAGTGTGACTTATTTGTTTTGTCACACTTTAAACAAAGATAACATTTTTATAGCATTTGAAAATCAAGTCCTAAAATCTATCATTTAATGGACAAAATGAGGTATCTTTACATGAAGACAATTATAAAATCTTCATTGGAGTATCTACTTCAATTAAATATATAAAAATGATAATGAAAAATTATTAAATAAATATATTTTTAATATTCAAAAGTGACTGTTTTAGAACTTTTAAAATTTTCAAAGACTGTTTTAAAGTTTTTTAAATTTTTCATGGAGTGTTTTGTACTTAATTACGGAAATTGATTTGTTTAATTTGCATATATGAATACTTAATGATAATGTATGCTAAGTTAATATTTTATGTCAGTAGTCATTGTTAGTGACTAACCGATGAAGATTGTATTGACTAATAAAAATAGAGGAATATTAGGGGACCAGCAATTTTGGTATTTTGTAACCATCAATTGGTCATCAATAGTGTTTTTAATGATGTGAGATTACATCTAATGGTGGGAGATCACTCACTCTTGTTTTGATGGTTAAGTGCTAGCCAAAAAATACAAAAATTGCTAGCCCCTAGACTTTTCCATAAAAATAATCGTCGAAACAGTTTAGTATATTTTAAAAATTTCAAGAACCAATTTGGATAATTACTCTTAAATTGGTTATTACTTTGGTGTGTTAATAAGGTTTGATTTTTGGTTGATACAGCAAATGAGAGCACTCGAAGAAGGGTAGTGTTCTACACAGTGTTGGAATATGTGTTGTTCGCTGCAACGAGTATATTGCAAGTCGTATACATTCGTCGCCTCTTCAGCAAATCTTTTGCTTACAACCGAGTCTAGTCCTACTTCTACCCTTATATTACATTATCAAATTTAAACACCATAAAATTGTTAAGGACTAGAGTTTTTTTCTTGGTTTCATTTGCTTGGTTTAGTTAGATAGAAATTTGAGCCTTTCTTTTTATGATAATAAGTAATGTACTGTGAATGATATGTAATATGCAGAAGCTTGGTTGTATTAGAATTTAGAGTTAAACGAATTGTTGATTATATTATATAAGATGAGATTACTAATATAGCAATGTTGGAGTTCATATTAGCGATATGATATGTAGGATAGGATAAGGAGACAGGTGAAAAGGAGGCAGAAAAAGATTAATTTATCTTTGTTTTTGTTGTTCTTTTGTGTTTTTTTACCTCTGTTGCTTTCTTTCACACTGTGAATGTGTGTTCTTCAAATAAAAAAAAAAAAAAATTGAATGTTCTTACAGGTTCTATTATATTCTATGTTCTGTATCTGTCTAATATTATTTAATAAATCTCTTATATATAATCTAAAAGCTTATTATAATAACATAAAAATTTCACAGAGAAAATATATTCTACTAATAATTACTACTTAGAGGAAAGTATCGTTTTTGTTCCCAATGTTTGGGGTAAATTCTATTTGTATCCCTGACGTTTAAATCGATTTATTTGTATTTCTAACGTTTGTAAAAATGATTCAATGTTATCCTGCCGTCAATTACACATCATGAGCTTTAGTTTGAGTTTTGAAAATCTCGTCTTGAAGTTAGAATATAAATGTTTGAGACAGAACTGATGATCCACTCCGAAAAATAACTCATCAAAACTTGAAACTAATCCTTACAACATTTACATAATTCACTTTTCTAGGGATATAATTGAACCTAAATACAAATAGTGGATACAATATTAAAATCGAACACATCCAAATGAGACCTAATTGAGAATATGAATACATCAGAGAATATTGAAAAATACAATTTGATTTGTTAGTATAATTGACCGTAAAATAACATTGAATCACTTTTATAAATATTAGCGATACAAATAGGACTTACCCCAAATATTAGAAATAAAAACGATACTTTACTTTTACTACTTAATATAGAATGATTGACAAATCAAATAAGAGAGTTATATCACTTATATGTGGTTACTTTCAACTAGAAAGTTAAAAACTTGTTGATTAAGTTAAAAGTAATATAATGTTAAGAACTAACATTGTAGTAATTAATTTCAGCCAACAATAATATAGTAGATTGTTAAATAAGTCAGTATAAAACTCATTAAAAATGATTTTTTATTAAATTTAAATTTCAGATGTTTCTTTTAATCGAATTTCAGATGATGTCAATTTTAAAAATTTCAGATTTTTTCGTGTCAAAAATTCTCTCTTAAATTAACATCGCAGAATCTATACATGCGCATTTAAATTTGTGATAGATGCTCCTAATTTAAGTATTAATATTAAAAATGTTAGTTGTCCTTTAAGTTTTAGTTTTTAGTTAATCTTTTTAAGAATTTATTATTATTTAATTAATTTAAATATTTATTTTTACGTATTAGTTGATAAAAAAATTTAAAAAATTACTTACTTTTTTTTATTTTTTTCTAAAAATTAAATAAATAACAATATTTAAATAATACTTAGTTGGACTGTTTAAGTATTGAGTATTCATTGGAATTGCATACCCCTCTATAGCTCCCACAAGATTTTTCGTGTATATTGATCTTCAAAAAGATGGACCCATTCTTTATCAACCATTTCATTTGTCCATTTCACGCTTTAAATTGACTAGACAAATGAGAGATGGGAAATAATGAACCCCCACAAACATTTTTTTGGTCTATTTAGATCGATGATACATGTAAGGCTGGTAATTCATATCTTACTCGTGGGTATTTAATTCGGTCTAATACATTCGAGTAGGGTAGGCTACTCAATCCGCTGGAGATAGGATAGGATACGGTCCGAATATTCCTACGGATAGAGTAGGGTACAGATTTAGGGTGTACCCACAACCTCCCTTACGTAATAACTTACAATAAGTGAACAACCACTAAACTAATTAGTTAATTTAGTAATTTAAAACATTAGTTTTTTTTATTTTTTATGTTATTAATATGTATAAAATTCGAAATGATTGAATTTTATATTTACTTTGAAAAAATTTGATATTTCTGCGAGTAGGGTAAGGTAGGGTAAGTTTAGAATTTTAGTGTGCGGGTATAGTTAGGGTTGAGAGATTCTTAACCCTCGGATAGGATAAGGTAAAATTTTAATAAAATTTTCAACTCGCGAGTAGGATTAGGGGTTAGGGTAAAGTCTAAACCCTACCCTACCCTACCCTACCCTACCTATTGCCAGCCCTAGATGCATGAAAAAGACTATATTATATATATATGCTGGCAATAATTATCACAGAAAAAATTTATACAATATTCTCTGTTATATTTATGTGTTGTTGAGCTCTTGATTGTGTTGTATTGTTTGTATGTAGCAGATTTACACGTTTTCTTGGAATTAATCAACTGATTCATCATTCGAACATAAACATGGCGCTCGAATACGTTAATCTTCGGCTTCTGTTCATGCGTGTTTTATTAGCACAGAAAAAAGTAATGCTTTCTGCTTTTTAAATTATTGCTGGTTTTGCATTACTATCTAATCCGAGTTTTCAATACTCAATAATTCTTCTCTTTTGAAAAGAAAAGAAAAAATTTATCCGCTAATTACTTGTCAAGTTACAAAGCAAATACTGTTTAAATTTTCATTTATAATTCTTTAAAAATTATATGGTATAATCAAATACTTTTATTACATGATAATATATAAATCATATAGTTCTTTTTAAGATATAGTTAATGAATTTATTTTCACTCAATTATTTTTATTTGTTGTTTCATAATATCTATATATTGATTACAAATGTTAGAAACAAGAGACTGAAAGAGTAATCTGAATAGTGTATTATTGAGTGTGAGGAAAAGTACAATGTACAAGGAATATATATATATATATATAGCTGTTAGTAGAATCAAAGTAATATAAAACATAAAATCCTACAATTAATATACATATACTCTATATAAATACAAATGATACTAATTGATCTAATTTAATTCTAATTATTCTCTTAACATCCCCCCTCAAACTCAAGTGAGAGCTAAGGATACCAACTTGAGTTTGAATAACAGAGTCCATAAACGAGTCGGATGATGAGTCTTCGTGAAGATATCAGCAGTCTGATTCAGTGTTCCAATAGCAATAAGACAAACAGCATCAATAAGGATATGTTGCCGAACAAAGTGACAATTAATCTCAATGTGTTTGGTGCGTTCATGGTAATCTGAATAGCACTGCAGTTGTCACAAAAAATATCAGTTGGGGATGACTGAGGAGCACCCAAGTCTTCCAGAAGCCAACGAATCGAGATAACTTCAATAGTGGTGTCAGCAAGAGCACGATATTCAACTTCTGTGCTTGATCGAGTAGTGTATGTTTGCTTTTTCGCTCGCCAGAAAATGAGAGAGTCGCCAAGAAACAAACAATAACCAGTAGTGGAACAACGATCAGTGGAATCATCAGCCCAATCAGCATCTAAGTACGCCTGAAGGGATAAAGATGAATGGGCAGAAAAATAAAGGCCATGGAATAGGGTGCATTTGATGTAGCGAAGAATGCGAAGAACTGCCGCATAATGAGTAGTATGAGGAGTTGACAAGAACTGGCTAAGAACATGAACCAGATAGGCGATGTCTGGTCGGGTGACAGATAAGTAGACGAGTCCTCCAACTAGTTATCGATAAAGAGTAGGATTATCCAAAACAGTGCCATCCATAGGAGTAAATCGAACATTAGGCTCAAGAGGAGTAGACTCAGTGTAATTATCTGTAATTCCGGCTCGAGGAAGAAGATCTGAAGCATATTTAGTTTGAGAGAGATAGATGCCATCATCAGTGGATATGACTTCTAGACCAAGAAAATAGTTGAGAGAACCAAGATCTTTTATCTCAAAAGTACGCTAAAGGGACGCCTTGAGATCAGAGATACCATACACATCATCTCCAGTGATGATCATGTTATCAACATACAGAAGTAGAAGAACAACTCCACGTTCGCTTTTACGAATGAAGAGAGCATTCTCATGAAGGCTGCAAGTGAAACCAAAATTTCATATGGTAGTGCTGAACTTGTCAAACCATTCACGAGGAGCTTGCTTAAGTCCATAGAGTGCCTTGCGAAGGAGACAAACTTTGCCAGAAGGACAAGGATAACCCGGAGGGGGTTTCATATAGACCTTCTTTTTCAAATCTTCATTGAGAAATGCATTCTTTACGTCCATCTGACTGAGAGACCATTTTTTGACCGTAGCAATGGCAAGAAGAGCTCGAACAGATGTAAGACGAGCAACAGGAGCAAAAGTCTCTTCATAGTCAATACCATACTCTTACGTATAACCCTGAGTAACCAATCGTGCCTTATAACAGTCAATAGAACTATCAGAGCGAGTCTTGATCTTGTATACCCATTTGCTTCCCACAACTTCCTGATTAGAAGGAGGATCAACTAAATTGCAAGTGTGTGCTTTTTCAAGTGCCTATATTTCTTCCTGTATTGCTTGTTGCCAATTTGAATTTGTGGAGGTTTCTCTGAATAACTTAGGTTTATGTTGATGAAGAATAGTAGAAAAACAATGATAATCAAGAAGATGAGGAGGTAGATTTCTTACCCGAGTGGAATGAGGAGGCATGACGGTAGGAGCAAGATCGTCGTTCGGTCTGGAATCATCGGGAGATGGAGAAGGCGAAAGAGCAGGAGACTGTAGAGGGTGACTCGAGATAGAACCTGTAGAATCATCACTAGAAAAATATCAACATTGGGGTTAGTGAAAAAATATGACTGAGTAGGAGGAATGGACTCAAAGGAGGAGAACCGAGAAAATATGTGATGCTCCCAGAAGATAACATGACGAGATATACAAATGCGTTTAGAAAGAGGATCCCAACAACGATAACCCTTGTGTTCAGTGCCATAACCAAGGAAACAACACATACGAGCCCGAGGTTCAAGTTTACTATGTTCATGAGACTGAAGAAGAACAAAACAGATACAACCGAAAACTCGAAGAGAACTATAATCTGAGGAGGTATGATAAAGATGCTCAAAGAACAGAAGAAGAGAGTCTATTGATAACATGGACAAAAGTAAAAACAGCTTCACCGCAAGTACGCTCAGGACACGAAGAAGAAAGAATCATTGCACGAACAGAGTCAAGAATGTGACGGTGTTTGCATTCAGCCCAGCCATTTTGTTGAGACATACCAGGACAAGAAAACTCAGACAAAGTACCCTGTTATGCAATAAAGGTTAGAAGTTTGGAATCACGGTATTCCATAGCATTATCGCGTTGAAAAACCTTAACGACCTTGGAAAACTGAGTTTTAATCATAGTGGCAAAGTTAATATAAATCTGAGGTAACTCATGGCGATTAGTCATCAAATAAACCCAAGTAAAATGTGAATAATCATCAATAAAGACGACAAAGTATCGAGCTTCGCCAATAGAAGCAGTGGGAGCGGCGCCCAAAATACCAGAGTGTATAAGATCAAAAGGAGAGCAAGCAAGAGGGGACTTATTGTGAAAAGATAAAGCATGTTATTTTGGCAATTTGACAAGAAATGCAATCAAAAGATTCATTAGGAACCTGACCAAAAACACCCTGAGACACAAGAGGACGCAATTTTCCTAAGGAACTGTGGGCAAGATGTTGATGCCATAAGTGAAGGGTAGATAGAGAAGAAGCAGCATAGATATTTGGCACAGGAGGAATATGAAGATTCTCGAGTTCAAACAACCTTCCGACCTTACGTCCAGTCCCGATGATTTGTCCCATCCGACGATCCTATACACGACAACCAGAAATGGGAAAAGTGACATCAAAACCCAGATCAACAAGTTGAACAACAGAAATAAGATTAAAGTTTAATTTGGGAATATAATAAGTATCAGGAAGATTAAGAGTCGACTGGGAGATAGAACCCTTGTGTGTTGCGTGCAAGAAGGAACCATTAGCAGTATTGACAGAAAAGTGCATTTGTAGTGGTAGACAGAGACGAGAAAAGATTACGCAACAAAGACATGTGATTAAAGTAACCCGAGTCAAAATACCATTTAGAATTTCCTGGAGGGGTCGAAAAAACAGCAGGGGTATTACCAGAAAGGGAGAGAAGATGATGAAGAAGAGACGCAATATTAGATAGAGACAGGAGACGGGTTAAAAGGAGCAGAGGTTGTAGATTCAGTAGTAGTAGCAATAGCAGAAGGAATCACAATCTTAGAGAAGGTGGGACGAGAATGATACTTGAGTTGATCAGAAGGTGGTGGGCGAGTAGGACAGGTAGTAATCAAATGTCCTGAGAGCTTGCAATAATGGCAGAACAGCTGTGAACAATGGTAGCTAATATGACCTTTTTGGTGGCATGTGCGACATTTAACAGATGGACAGTTCGAGAAGAAGTGTCCGAAACGGTTATAGTTTCGACAGAATTTACCCTTTTTGTCTGTGGCAGCAAAAACATATAACTTTTCCATAATAGTAGACACATGGATCAAAGAGAGGAGAGAAAACAGCAATTTCGGAGTAGAAAATGAGAAATCGGAGTGCAGAATTGAAAAGAACTCACCAAAAAATCTTAGGGAAGGTCCCATAGCTTGCCACGTCAGTTGCAACGTCGGATGGCATGTCAACTGCCGCGTCAGTAGGAGAGGACACGTGGCGCTGCGTGGTTGGTTGCGGAGAACACGTCAGTGCTGACAGGGCGGGCGGTGCCACACGGACACGGGTAGCGAAGCAGATCGAGTCGGGCACGCGGGTCGAGCACGAGTCGGGGAGATTCTGCCTGACACGTGGTAGACGCAGAGCCGTTGATCTGGACGTTGATCCAATGGCGTTGGAGGCGTCTGGAAGGAGAACTTCTGCACGCGGATAGGCAACTTCGAGCGGCGCGTGGCGGCACGTTTGGTGGAGTCCGGCTATGTTTCCGGTGGCATTAGAAAGCTTGCAACGAGGAGAAGGCGGGGATGGCGTTGGGAAGAAGTCTAAAACTGAGGACAAAGTACTGCCGATGAAGCAAAATAAAAGAGTTAGAAACCAATTGTTTCTGGACAAAAAAAAAAAACCTAAACTCTTGATACCATGTTAGAAACAAGAGACTGAGAGAGTAATCTAAAGAGTGTATTATTGAGTATGAGAAAAAATACAATATACAAGGGATATATATAGTTACTAGTAAAATCAAAGTAATAAAAGCATAAAATCTT
>NC_029790.2:1749680-1764741 GCF_000816755.2 Arachis ipaensis | reverse complement strand
ATAAAAGTTACTACACGCGAATCTCTATTATATTCTCTAACTTTTTGTTATTAACATTAACAAAATCTTAAGAAAGTAGAATCTAGATTCGATGCTGACGTGTGTGAAAAGTGATCATAAATTAATTAATGTTAATTAAGTTATAACTAACATAGTCATAAAGTATAATAATGTTATTTTCCGCGGCAGATTACGGAGGAAGAAACAAGTTCCAAAATAATCAATCACGTAAGACGCAGAGTCGCAGGCAGAAGAAAACACAAACAAACCCTTTCTCTCATTCTCTCATTTCTCAATTCATTTTCTTTCTTTCTTCTTTTCCAGAGAAACACACGAACATCAAATACGAATCTTGAAAACCTGAAAAGAAAAAAAAAAGAAACTAATTTAAGAATTAGATCTTTCTTCTATGATTAATTGATGCCACCATTGTCATCGATGCATTTTCATGCATAATCTGAAAAAATTGGGGGAAGACGAGGATGAAATGGGTGACATTGCTTAAGGACATCAAAGACAGGGTTGGTCTCACTCAACAACCGCCACTTCATTCTTCTTCCTCCGCTTCTTCCCCTACTTTTCGCGATGCCAATGCCTCTTCTTCTTCCTCTTCATCTCCTGCTTCCAGGTTCATTCACCTTTTCTTCTCTCTTCTCATTCACTCATTCCATTTCCTTTCAATTCTCGTCGTTCCTATTTTTCAATGTCAGCGACTGTTTAGCTACTTTTCAGGTTTTCCCTTTCAAATGCTAGTAATATCAAAGTTTTTGCACTGCTTTATTTTTGCAAGTAGGGTTTTTACTCTTTCAGTTATCGAAGCTTAGCTACATCTGCTTTGTGGATCCGCCTGTAAATTTTGATATTCGAGCATAAGACTTCACCAAATGCTTTAAGTTTAATTTAAATGCGCCAATTATTAACTTAACAAATCCGTGCATTGCTTGATGCTTACAAAGATGTAAAATTTTATGATCATGTAGTAGTCTAGACAGAGTTTAGATCAGGTCCTGCTTTTTCTTTTCTTTTTTTTTGGGCTATATTTTCAATGAGTTCCAATCATTGATTGTGGTGTACTTGTGATCATGATCTTTCAACCTTCAAATCAGGGAAAGGCATGAACTGGAATTGGAATTCAAGAGATCTTGGGATGCATTTCGGTCATCCAGCTCTGAGAAGGTTCTTACTTGTCCTTGTCTAGTTTCTCCGATGGTTTAGTGGATATTTCATCTAGTATTATATGTTACGGTAAATGATGAGTTGCTAATCCTTCCTCGTTTACTTGCAGAAAAAGGAAGCCGCCTTGAATTCTTGTGTAGATATCTTTTGTAGACTAGTAAAGCAGCATTCTAACTTAGCTCATTTACTTACAAGGTAACAAAACATTTTCTTTTTTGCTTCATTGTATTCCTGTATTATACCTGCCTTATTTTATTTGCGGTAGGGTAACTTGTGATGAGTTGCTAGTTACTATGAGTTTGTGTTAGGCACACTGCACACATAAAATGTTTAACTGGAAGCTCATATTACTGTTAGTTTTCCCTCTTCTGGTGCATGGTACAGTAATGCTACTTATGCTTTTAGCTGTACATATGTAAGCATTGATGAACGTGAAAAGGCTTATATTTGATCGACATAACTTAAACAATAAGATACTAGACGGGCTTAACTACGAAGTTTGTTATGTTGTTGTTGCTGTTGGAGAAGATGAAGTATTTACATTTGCATTCTTTTATGAGTAAATTTAAATATATAATATTACAAAGATAAATTTGAGTACTTAAGAGTTTATTTGTGGTTTCCTATTTCTTTCTCCAATGATCTTGAGAAAAACTTTCTGATAATATATTTCCTGCCTATATATATATATTTGCAATGCTTTTGGAATCTAAAAATTTCTTATAGATTTTCATGATTGGAGTGTGATAACTGATTTTTGATGTTGTTGGTGCACAGGTTAGTTGAAGCCCATATATTCTCTTTTGTTGTTGGAAGAGCATTTGTAACAGATATAGAAAAGCTAAAAGTCAGCAGTAGAAAAAGATCTCTAGATGTTACTCAAGTTTTAAAGTATTTCTCTGAAGCCACAAAGGTTTGACTTAGATGTTGCTTGAAATATTGTGGCCCTTTTCTTTAGTTAATTATTTATTTTAAAATTCACTATGCTACCCTTATGTGCAGAAGGACATTAGCACTGGAGCAAATTTATTGTCTGCATTGGAAATCCTAGTTTCTGGGGTATGCTTCTCAAAATTTTGACAGAAACCATGCATGTTTGTTTTCAATTGATGCTTATTTTGTGCTTTGATGAAATTCTCAGCTTTTGTTAATATTGGTGAAAGGAGATCTTGGGTTGTCATGCTTTAATAATTAATGATTTACTTTAGAAATGGCTATTTAAAAAGCCACAGATTACTTTTATTCCCTGTTGTGAAGAGTGTCGACTCATTCAGCTAAATGAGGGGAATCAAAAGTTTTGCTCAAAGAAAAAGCAGACAGTATTTAAATTAAAATTTTAAAAATTTGATTATTCCCAACAGTGATGACTGCTTTGCCATTAACAATGACTTTGAAATCTGTCAAGTTTTAAAGCAGCAGTGTTAACCTGTATATATATATTTTTTCAGCCTCTTGACAAGCAATCTTTGCTCGACTCCGGGATATTCTGCTCTCTTGTTCATATTCTCAGCACTTTTTTAGACCCTGATATACCCTTTCAACAATCAAATGCTGAAGGGCCATCAGAGTTGCAAAAATGTGATAGTGGCGAGGTTGGGCAAGTTCGCCAGCTTGAGGTTCCTTTCTCTCCCTGCTATGCATACGTTTATGTTTGTTTGTCCGCGTGTTCATTGCATTGCATGCCTGCTGCTTGAGGCTTGGAAATGGAATATTTTCTTACTCTGTTGGTGACAACCTTAGCTGTGAAGACTTTTGATAAATTATGTGATGAAATTTGATTAAAGATTTTAAGTTCCTATTGCTGTTATCTCATAATCTGTGTCTCTATATATCCTTAGCCCAAACCTTTTTGGAAAAGCTTGATTTATTTGTGAATAATAGGGGTCCTCAGGGGGTTATACTTGTGCACGTCATTTTTGCATCAGCAACAACAGCCAGTGTCTTGTACTCTTTTCCATGAAGTGGGTTCAACTATTTACTTTCAAGCTATTTTGTAAATATTTCCCATTCAAACTATTTTACTTATGCAGGTAGAGGGAAGTGTTGTGCACATCATGAAGGCACTAGCAAGCCATCCATCAGCAGCACAGAATTTGATTGAGGATGACTCACTTCTGTTGCTTTTTCAAATGGTGTCCAATGGGTCTTTGATAGTTTTCTCTCGCTACAAGGAAGGACTTCTTCCATTGCATTGTATTCAACTTCATAGACATGCTATGCAGGTGCTTCAAAAATGTTTTATGAATATTGTAGTTTGATCTGGTTTTGTTTGTGGCATATTCATGTTGTTGCTTGTATAATTTTAGATACTTGGTCTTCTTCTGGATAATGACAATGGAAGCACAGCCAAGTACATCCGAGAGCATCATCTGGTATAATTGCTAGCTTTCAATCAACTTTCTTTTGTAAGTAGAAGAGGGTTATCCCACTAGTAACTATGAGCACTGTTTTATTTTTTTGCAATGTTTCCAACTTCCCCCCAGTACTTGCATAAGCCAATTCTAAGGAGAATGATGGGCTCATTTGAAATGGTACATTATTTTATTTTCCCAGAACAGAAGCTTTTGTGCTTTCTGGCTCTTGGCTGGCGTTGGTGTATTTCTGGGATTTGATTACTGCTACATGGGTGCCCTTGTGGCTACTTTCTCTTGAAATCTTAATATGAAAGGAATTGCTTCTATTGATCCATGTGGATGACCCAATTAGTGGACATTGGTGGTGGTGATCCATCCTGCACAAAAATAGAAACAAAAGGAAAATAAAAAGCCAAATATAGTAGCAAAAATCCAAAATAAATGATTCATACTTGCCAAGGGAGGCTAGCTTTGGTGTAGAGTCTGAAATATATTGTCTCATTGATTGTGTTGGCTGATGATGCTATGATGCTCTTTTTGCTCATTAAAATTAGTGTTTGAAGTGTTTAAGAAATATCAATTTTATGCCAAAAGGGGGTTTAAGTACAATATCATTGTTCTAGCATGATACTAATACAATATTGATAATGGCTTATATTGTTGATGATTACTTTATTGATAGTAATATCTTGTCATTTATCTTTCCTCCAAGCAGATAGAAATTCTTTTATTGGCTGTGAAAGAATTTGATCCTCGTAGTGGTGATTCTGCATATACCATGGGCATTGTTGATTTGTTACTTGCATGTGTGGCATTGTCGTATAGACCTGGTAATTTACTGTTCATATTTTTGGTTTTCCATTTTAATATGTTTCACAAAAAAAGACGAAAAGAAAAAAAGAAGAAGAAGAAAGAAACAGAATGACTGGGGTTTCCATAGATGTATTAGTAGCAATTATCATGGGCTAAAATCTGGTTTAAGTTGTCAAGGCTTTATGTTTACTTGTTTAGCCACCCCAATATGAATTGCATGTGGCTAGTTCTGATACCTTATATTTTATTTGCAGAGGCTGGTGGTGTCAGACTGCAGGAGGATGTTTATGATGCCCATGGATATCAGTTCCTTGTTCAATTTGCACTAACTGTTTCGAACATGACAAATAGTCAACACCTTTATTCTTCTAATTCTAATATGTCTAATGATGAAGATATTCCTTCAGATGGGTTCCAAGGTAGCACAGGAGAAAGTTTCTGTGAACAAGAAAATTCCTCCCTTCAGTCAGTTCAATGCCTTTCACCCACATTATCTAGGTTGCTAGATGTTCTTGTTACGCTAGCTCAAACAGGGCCAAATGAGTCTCCACATTCTTATGGAGGCAAGGGCTTTAAATCTTTTCAAACCAAGGGTAGTAGTCGTAGCAGAAGCAATGCATTATCTTATGATTGGCCTGGAGATGAACTATGGGAGAAGGATGATGGTAAAATTAAGGATCTTGAAGCAGTCCAGACACTACAAGAGATTTTGCTCAAAGCTAATAGCCAGGAACTGCAGGCCGAAGTATTACATAGATTGTTTAAGATTTTTTCAGGCCATATAGAAAACTATAAATTGTGTCAGCAATTGCGAACTGTTCCCCTTTTAATCCTTAATATGGCTGATTTTCCTTCCTCTTTGCAAGAGATAATCTTGAAAATTCTTGAGTATGCTGTGACTGTTGTAAATTGTGTTCCTGAGCAAGAGTTGCTTTCACTTTGCTGTTTATTTCAGCAACCAATAACATCAGAATTGAAGCAGACAATACTTTCTTTCTTTGTAAAACTCTTGTCCTTTGATCAACAGTATAAGAAAGTTCTGCGTGAAGTTGGTGTATTGGAAGTTCTATTAGATGATTTGAAGCAACACAAGACTTTTGGTCCCCATCAACAGCGTACTAAAACCAATCTGTTCGAAAAGGAAAATAGCTCTAGTAGCCTCCAAAATTCTCTGGACAGTCAGGATGTTATCACTTCACCCAAGTTTAAGGAGTCTGGTGCTGCAAAGTTCCCTATTTTTGAAGCTGAGGCTACAGTGGCTGTTGCCTGGGACTGCATGGTATCTTTATTGAAGAAATCTGAGGCTAATCAAGCTTCATTTCGCTCAGCTAATGGTGTGACTGTCATACTTCCTTTCCTGGTGTCTGATCTACATCGTCCAGGGGTCCTCAGGACACTGTCTTGTCTCATAATTGAAGATATTTCACAGGTTTCCTGGCAATTTTTGTTTTTACGTTTTTGTTTCTTGCCAATATTTCTGATTTGAAAATTCGGCTAGGGTTTGACATCAACAATCTTGCTATAAGTGCTATAATCAGATAAGAAAATGAATTGGATGTCTTAAAAGTCTCAGGATGAATCATGCCTACAACATTATTGTACTATTAAATTGTTTTTTTTCTTAATTTGATATAGCTATGATGACTATCTGTTCATAACTTATACACCAGGCTCATCCTGAAGAATTAGGTGAGTTGGTTGAAATTCTAAAAAGTGGAATGGTGACCAGTGCTTCAGGGTCCCAATACCGACTTTCCCTTGATGCAAAATGTGACACTATGGGAGCTTTGTGGCGAATGCTTGGAGTTAATCACTCTGCTCAAAAGGTTTTTGGAGAAGCTTCTGGATTTTCTCTTTTGCTTACCACACTTCATGCCATCCAATGTGAGGGTGTGGAATTGGACCATTCAAAATTGAATGTTTACATTAAGGCACTTGCATATCTCTTGCGTCTTGTAGCTGCTGGTGTATCTGACAATGCTGTAAATAGGATGAAGTTGCATGCTGTTTTATCTTCACAGACTTTCTTAGATCTTCTTTCTGAGTCTGGCTTAATTTGTATGGAGCATGAGAAACAAGTCATTCAGTTAATGTTGGAACTTGCACTTGAAATACTGATTCCACCATTCTGGACATCTGAGGGTTTCACAAAATCAAATGATATTGACAATGGGTTGTCTCATAATCTACTAATGACTCCATCGGGTCCCATTAATCCTGATAAAGAGCGAGTTTACAATGCCGGTGGTATTAGAGTTTTGATTCGATCATTGTTACTCTTTACTCCCACAATTCAGTTAAAAATGTTAGAGTTAATTGAAAAGCTTGCTCGTGCCAGTCTCTTCAATCAGGAAAACCTTACCTCTATAGGTATGCAAATTTCTTAAACTTTTAGTTTACAATTCTCCATGATTGTATAGTGGTGTTTCTTCCACGTTTTTTTCTGATATCTATAGGTTGTTTGGAAATTTTGCTGGAGACCATTTACCCTTATCTTACGCATTCGTCTCCATTTCTTTCTTATGCATTAAAGATAGTGGAAGTACTTGGTTCCTACAGGTAACGTTCATATTCAATTACTGTAATATAAGAGTTGTAATGCTTTTAATGTGCTCCCTTGTTTAAATGTCAATGAGGCATAATTTTTGTTAATTAGGCTATCTGCTTCTGAACTACGTATGCTTGTGCGATATGTTCTGCAAATGAGGCCAAAAAATGCAGGTCCCATAACTGAAACAATGGAGAAATTAATTCTGATGGAAGATATGGCCTCTGAGAATGTTTCTCTAGCACCATTTGTGGAGATGAACATGAACAAGGTTGGGCATGCTGCCATTAAGGTTTCCCTGGGTGAAAGATTATGGCCTCCTGCTGCGGGTTATTCCTTTGTTTGTTGGCTCCAGTTTCGGAACCTATTGAAATCACAATCAAAAGACACGGACCTTTCAAAACCGGTCCCTTCAAAGAAGCGATCTGGCTCTAATGGATTGCACGAGCGGCATATGTTAAGGATTTTTTCTGTTTGTGATGCTAACAATGAAAATACAACCTATGCTCAACTTTATCTCCAGGAGGATGGTGTTTTAACTCTTGCAACAAGTAATTCTTGCTTCTTTTCATTTTCTTGTATAGAATTTGAAGAAGGAAGATGGCATCACCTTGCAGTCATCCATAGCAAGCCAAATGCTCTTGCTGGGCTCTTCCAAGCTAGTGTTGCATGTGTATATCTGAATGGAAAGCTAAAACACACTGAGAAATTAGGATATTCACCATCTCCAGTGGGTAAACCATTGCAAGTCACTATTGGGACTTCAGTTGGTAATGCTAGTGTTAGTAACTTGATGTGGAAATTACGCTCTTGCTATCTTTTTGAGGAAGTGCTTACACCTGGATGTATTTGTTTTATGTACATACTTGGTAGAGGCTATAGGGGTCTCTTTCAGGACACAAATCTTCTGCAGTTTGTACCTAACCAGGCCTGTGGAGGTGGTAGTATGGCCATCTTGGAGTCTTTAGATGCGGATTTGACTTTGGCTACTAATGGGCAGAGACATGATGCTACTAGCAAGCAGGGAGATTTGCAGGCTGATGGGAGTGGAATTGTCTGGGATCTGGATAGACTTGGAAACCTTTCTCTGCAACTCTCAGGAAAGAAACTTATTTTTGCATTTGATGGAACTTCTACAGAATTTATTCGATCGTTGGGTAATTTTTCAATGCTCAATCTGGTTGATCCTGTGTCTGCAGCTGCTTCTCCTATTGGAGGTAACTAAAAGTAGAAACTGTTGCATATTTCTTTTCTTTTCTTTCTCCTATTAGAGCTGTCTTTTCAATATTTTTATTGTCGTTTTTGAGGTTGCAGGTATTCCACGCTTTGGACGTCTCTATGGAGACATTTATATATGCAAGCAAAAGGTTATTGGGGAGACAATTCGCCCTCTTGGTGGGATGTCACTAGTTCTTGCACTTGTTGAAGCTGCAGAAACTAGAGATATGCTTCATATGGCCCTTACATTGCTTGCCTGTGCACTTCATCAAAACCCTCAAAATCTAAAGGACATGCAAACATATAGGGGATACCATTTGCTTGCTCTTTTTCTACATCGTAGGATGTCATTATTTGACATAAAATGTCTAGAGATATTCTTTCAGGTTGCTGCTTGTGAAGCTTCATTCTCTGAACCAAAGAAGTTGGAAAATACTCAGTCGAAAGTGTCTCCTACTGCCTCTCTACAGGAAAACAATCTTGAGGAACATTATTTATCAAAGTTAGACGATAATTCTTCAGTTGGATCTGATGGAGACTTGGATGATTTTTCTGTACAGAAGGATTCATTTAGTCATATTTCAGAGCTGGAAAATGTTGATATTGTTGTTGAAACTTCAAATTGCCTTGTCTTGTCAAATGTAGACATGGTTGAACATGTCTTGTTAGATTGGACATTATGGGTAGCAGCCCCAGTTTCAATCCAGATTTCAATACTGGGATTTATTGAACATTTAGTGTGCATGCACTGGTACAAAAATCATAATCTTACCATTTTGCGACAAATGAACCTCGTTCAGCATTTACTAGTGACTTTACAAAGGGGTGATGTTGAAGTTCCTGTCCTAGAGAAGTTGGTTGAATTGCTTGGGGTGATTTTAGAAGATGGTTTTCTATCTTCTGAACTTGAAAATGTGGTTAGATTTGTCATTATGACATTTGATCCACCTGGTTTGGCTCCACGGCTTCCAATTATGAGAGAGTCAATGGGGAAACATGTAATTGTCAGAAATATGTTGCTAGAAATGCTAATTGATCTACAAGTGACTATAAAATCAGAAGATTTGCTTGAGCAGTGGCATAAGCTTGTTTCTTCTAAGTTAATTACTTATTTTCTTGATGAAGCACTTCATCCCACAAGTATGAGATGGGTTATGACTCTACTTGGTGTCTGCCTTACTTCCTCTCCGACATTTTCACTTAAATTTCGTACCAGCGGAGGTTATCAAGGATTGGCTCGGGTGCTTCGAAGTTTCTATGATTCTCCAGACATCTATTATATTCTCTTCTGTTTGATATTTGGCAAGCCAGTTTATCCTAGGTTACCAGAGGTCCGCATGTTGGACTTTCATGCTCTTATCCCACATGATGGAGATCACGCAGAACTAAAATTCATTGAATTATTGGACTGTGCAATTGCTATGGCAAAATCTACTTTTGATAGAATAAGCATGCAGTCAATGCTTGCTCATCAAACAGGGGATCTTTCCCTTGTAGCTGAGCTTGTGGAAGGAAATGCAGACACGGCTGGTGAGCTTCAGGGGGAAGCTCTGATGCACAAGACATATGCTGCTCGCCTTATTGGTGGAGAGGCATCAGCCCCTGCAGCTGCAACTTCAGTTCTTCGGTTTATGGTTGATCTTGCCAAGATGTGTCGCCCCTTTACTGCTGTTTGTAGACGTGCCGAGTTTCTAGAAAGCAGCATTGACTTATATTTTTCTTGTGCGAGGTTAGTTCTGAGATGAATTTTCCTTTATCTTCTTTTGGGTCTGTTCTATTGTTCTTCGGTTACATCTGTTCAATTTCCTACCTGTGGACTGTAATCATATTCTGATTAACTACTTATTGACTTTTGTAAGTTTGTGTCGCTGTTATCACTGTCCAACTGAAAGTAGATTCTTTTATATTGAACCAAATCTTTTATGACTTACAGGGCTGCACATGCTGTTAAAATGGCAAAGGAACTCTCTGCGGTGTCAGAAGAGAAAACAACGAACGAAGGTGATGATACTTGCAGTTCACAGAATACATTTTCTAGCTTACCTCTCGAGCAGGATCAGTCTGTTAATACCTCCACTAGAATTGGTAGCATTCCTCTTGTGCAGTTAAGTACTAGTTCCAATGAAATAGCTGCACCAAGAAATTCTATGATTGGTGAGATATCAGGGAATAATGTTACTGCATCTGAGCTGGAGTCAAATAAATCTATTCATGAAGATGTTCAAAGTATTCAGAGCTTTGATGGTGATAATGCTGATCAAGTATCTACTGCCTTCAGTGCGAACAAGTTCAGTTTCCGCAGTGCCAAGTCCAATTTAGAGGTTCTATCTTCAACAGATTGCCAGAGTTATGCATCCTTTTCCATACCTGATTCTCCTGCTTTATCAGAAAGGTCCAGCTCTAGAATTCTTACACCTTCTTCATCACGAGTTATTGCATTGACATCCTGGCTGGGAAATGCAAGCCATAATGAAACAAAATCTGTTTTATCACCCTCACTTTCTTTTGGATCTTCCACGTCAGTTGGGTATTTTGATCCATCTTCAGAGCCAAAATCTAGTTCTTATGGTCCATCTGCCACCAATGCTTCATTTGCTATTACCTCAAAGGTGCTTTTGGATATAAATGATGCTGGCTATGGTGGTGGTCCATGTATTGCAGGAGCAACAGCTGTTTTAGATTTTATTGCTGAAGTTCTTTCTGATTTTGTGACAGAGCAGGTGAAAGCATCCCAAGTCATAGAGAACATCTTGGAAAGTGTTCCTTTGAATGTTGATGGTGAATCTATGTTAGTCTTCCAGGGCCTGTGCCTTAGCAGATTTATGAACTTCCTTGAAAGGCAATTGCTGCGTGATGACGAAGAAGATGAAAACAAATTGGATAAGATTCGCTGGTCCTCGAACTTGGATGCTTTGTGCTGGATGATAGTAGATCGTGTATACATGGGTGCTTTTCCTCAGCCTTCAGGGGTGCTAAAAACTCTCGAGTTCTTGCTGTCAATGCTGCAATTGGCAAACAAAGATGGTAGAATTGAAGCTTCTTCTGGGGGAAGGGGACTCTTATCGATTGCTAGAGGAACTAAGCAACTTGAGGCCTATATTCATTCAATTCTTAAGAACACTAATCGAATCATATCATATTGCTTCCTTCCATCGTTCTTAATTTGTATAGGAGAGGATGAACTCGTTTCACACTTGGGTATACCAAATGAAACAAAAAAGAGAATGTCTGCTACTTCTCCTCGAGATGACTTGGGAATTGACATCAGCACATTCTTGCAATTATTGTTTGCTAATAGAAGAATTATATTCTGTCCATGCAATATTGATACAGATTTTAACAGCTGTCTATGTGTGAATTTGATATCTCTTATCGGTGATAAAAGACCGAATGTACAGGATATTGCCGTTGATTTGATCAAGTACCTTTTGGCACATAGGAGGACTGCCTTAGGAGACTTGCTTGTTGTTAAGCCTAGTCTAGGACAGCGCCTTGATGTACTTCATGGAGGTTTTGATAAATTATTGACCACAGGTTCATCAGAATTTTTTGAGTGGTATCACAATGCTAAACAGATTGTAAATAAAGTGTTGGAGCAGTGTGCTGCAAAAATGTGGGTGCAGTATATTGCTGCGTCAGCAAAGTTTCCAGGAGTGAAAATCAAAAGCATGGAAGGTCGTCGTAAAAGGGAAGTAGGGAAAAAATCTCGGGAAGCTTCAAAACTGGATTTAAGACACTGGGAGCAAGTAAAGGAGCGAAGGTATGCATTGGATGCAGTTCGTGATGCAATGTCTACTGAATTGAGAATTGTAAGGCAAGACAAGTATGGATGGGTCCTGCACGCTGAAAGTGAGTGGCAGTACCATCTCCATCAACTTGTGCATGAACGAGGGATATTCCAGCTCAGTAAATCCTCATTGGCAGAAGAACCACAGTGGCAGCTTTGTCCTATTGAAGGCCCATACCGAATGCGAAAAAAACTTGAGCGCTACAAACGAAAAATTGATACCATTCAAGATGATCTTGGTGGACAGTTTGAAATCGAGGAAGCAGAACTGTCTAAAGTGCAAATTGAAAATGGCCTCGAGGCGTCTGATTCAGATTCTGAAACTAATTTTCAATTTCTGACTGATGGGGTCAGACAAAATGGTCTGGATAATGAGCTGTTCAATGAACCTTTCTTTAATAAGTTGGATAATGCCGATGACATAGTTTCCGACAGGCATGAGTGGATGGATGACAAAGCTAGCAGTATGAATGAAACTAGCCTCCATTCTGCACTTGACATTAGTGCCAAGGCTAGTGTAGTATCAGTCCCATTAGAAGAAAGAACACCAGCAAGATCTGGTATCGGATCAGCAATGCAATCTTCTACCTTGAAAGCTGATGTGGTTGAGATACCAGATGATATATATGATAAAGAACAGCATAATGATGGTGATTACTTAATTAGGCCTTTTCTGGGACCATTTGAGAAAATACGCTATAAATATAACTGTGAACGGGTTATAGGACTTGACAAACATGATGGTATATTCTTGATAGGTGAATTATGTTTGTATGTTATTGAAAATTTCTTTGTTGATGACTCTGGGTGCTTCTGTGAGAAGAAATGTGAAGATGAACTTTCAGTCATTGATCAAGCTTTGGGTGTTAAGAAAGACAATACTGGCAGTTCAGATTTCCAATTGAAATCAAATTTGTCACGGAGCACAACAGCTAAGTCATGTGTTGGACGAAGGGCATGGGCCTACCATGGTGGTGCATGGGGAAAGGAGAAAGTACACAGCAATGTGAGTTTACCTCACCCTTGGCGCATGTGGAAGCTTGATAGTGTTCATGAGATGTTGAAGCGTGATTACCAGCTTCGTCCTGTTGCTATTGAAATATTCAGCATGGATGGATGCAATGATCTCTTGGTTTTTCACAAGAAAGAGAGGGAAGAAGTATTTAAAAACCTAGTTTCCATGAATTTGCCTCGGAATAGCATGTAAGATAAATCCCGTAAATATTTTCTTTTAGATTTTAAACTGTTGTCATCAATTTTTTTTCCCAGTTGATCAAGAAAATGCTGGTGATATTTTTCCTTTCGGAATTATTGCTTATATCTACTATCTATGACCTCTGTGTATGTGTGTGTTCATTTAGCATAATATTAGGTTAGTTGAAAGATTGAATAATTTACAGAGTATTTTATTCAGATTTCTTGGGCTCATTTGGCATTTGAAGCATTGAAGCCTATTTTACATTGGATGCTATTGAGTAGCCCATGCCTTGCATTGTAAAACTCTTAAGCATATTGCAATTATTTAAATACACATTTTATTTATTTTATCTTTTCGCATACTATAATTCATTTGTTTTTCAAACCATTATGGAATATGGATGAAGAGATTTCTGTTAGAAAAATAGTAATAAGGATATTGATCAGATTCAAGAACCCAAGAGGAAAGAAAAGAAAATTATAGGTGTGGAGAGCGATGGCTAAGCTCAAATAGAGAAAAGGATTTTAAATAGAGCACACATGCTGTCCGCTGGGTGTGTAAATCAAGGAGAATAGCAGAACACAATTATCCATTCCCAAGAATAAGGACCAAAACTTAAAATAAAAGGGTAGAATTTTGAAAAATTCTTGCAAGTCAGCTTCAAATGTGAGGACATGAAATGTGCAACATCTCCTGCACTAGTCTTTCTAAAGATGATTTGGTGTTATGCCATACCTTTAAGCTTTGCTTTCATGTATCTACTTAGATGCTTGTATATGTTTATTTATTGTTTTTACGGAAAAGAAATGATTTGTCTGCATCATGTCAGGTTGGACACGACTATTTCAGGATTGTCAAAACAAGAAAGCAATGAAGGTAGCCGTCTTTTCAAGGCTAAGTCCTTTTCAAAAAGGTGGCAAAGTGGAGAAATAAGCAATTTTCAGTATCTCATGCATCTCAACACCCTGGCAGGACGTGGATATAGTGATCTCACACAGTATCCAGTTTTTCCATGGATCCTTGCTGATTATGAGAGTGAAAATCTAGACTTGTCCAACCCAAAATCATTTCGCAGGCTTGATAAACCAATGGGTTGCCAGACACCTGAAGGTGAAGATGAGTTTAGAAAAAGGTTGGCCCTTACACATGCTCTTATAATTTTCTTGTGTTGAAATTTCTCGTTCATTGTGTATAAAATTACCTTAGGAATAATTTGCTAGCTGTTTCACCGAGTTCCAAAAGCATGCTAGCAAATATCTATGATCATAAACAGAATTAAATTGAGATCATCCTGCAATTACATATATAAGACATACAAATTGTAAAGCTTTTACATTTTCAAGAAACTTATTTGTGTAGCAACCCTAATTAAAGCATTCTCACATTAATGTGCTCATTCTATATTAGATACGAGAGCTGGGATGATCCAGAGATACCCAAGTTTCACTATGGATCTCATTATTCTAGTGCTGGAATTGTCCTATTCTATCTTATTCGCCTGCCCCCATTCAGTGTAGAGAATCAAAAGCTTCAGGGGGGGCAGTTTGACCATGCTGATCGTCTTTTCAATAGTGTAAGGGATACTTGGTTAAGTGCTGCTGGAAAGGGAAACACATCTGATGTGAAGGAATTGATTCCAGAATTTTTCTACATGCCAGAGTTTTTGGAGAACCGGTTCAATCTTGATTTAGGAGAAAAACAATCTGGCGAGAAGGTTATCCAAGCCAAATCATAACAAGTATTTTATAAGAGTATGAGCGCCAAAGTGCTGATGTTTTGACTAGTGAATTTAATCATGATAGTTTTCTTTCAGGTTGGGGACATTATCTTGCCTCCATGGGCCAAAGGCAGTGCTAGAGAGTTCATTGTGAAGCATCGGGAAGCTCTTGAATCTGATTACGTCTCAGAAAATTTGCATCATTGGATAGACCTCATTTTTGGATATAAACAAAGGGGGAAGGTGGGTT